>NC_135218.1:3737500-3899640 GCF_052324685.1 Brachyhypopomus gauderio
CATAGATCTAGCACATCTGGCTCTTACATTAGCATGACAAGCCGGGACTGTATTTTCCCTAGCACGTGTGGTACATTACGCTTTCAAGTACAGTCTCCAGGAGTTGAATTGTGTTACTGTCTTTTTAGCCCAAATACCAACTGATTTGTGCATAAGGGCTTGATACATTCATGTGTGTAGTCAAGACTGAGACTGTGCACTAGGCAAAAGAGCCAAAAAAGCCAAAATAAACACCTCAAAAGGCCAAAATAAGAAAGCAAATCTCGAACTAGTAGGCTTTTTGGTCTAGGCGTATGATTCTCGCTTTGGGTGCGAGAGGTCCCGGGTTCAAATCCCGGACGAGCCCTTTACATGTTATTTGACTAAAACTATGTACAGTGCTCTACTTTACTGCATTGTTGTGACATCTGCATCTAAGACATGTCAACATTAAAATAGACCATTTCTGAATGGCAAAGCAACTTTTTGGACTACAGCTTCGGTTATTGTTTAGAAGCAAGAGATCCCTGGCCCTTTTTTGGGTTAAATTGCCAGCCAAGCCTACATTGACAACAAAAATGTGGATGCTCTGGTAGCTATTACACTAGCGATACCTTTCACTAAGTGAATCGCAACTGCAGACGAGTGAGGGTGAATAAATAATTTGCTGTTAAGCCAGTGTCCACAGAGCATAGATCTAGCACATCTGGCTCTTACGTTAGCATGACAAGCCGCGACTGTATTTTCCCTAGCACGTGTGGTACATTACGTTTTCAAGTACAGTCTTCAGGAGTTGAATTGTGTTACTGTCTTTTCAGCCCAAATGACAACTGATTTGTGCATAAAAGCGTGATACATAGATGTGTGTAGTCAAGACTGAGAATGTGCACTAGGCAAAAGAGCCAAAAAAGCCTAAATAAACGCCTCAAAAGGCCAAAATAAGAAAGCAAATGTTGAACTAGTAGGCTCGTTGGTCTAGGCGTATGATTCTCGCTTTGGGTGCGAGAGGTCCCGGGTTCAAATCCCGGACGAGCCCTTTATATGTTATTTGACTAAAACTATGTACAGTGCTCTACTTTACTGCATTGTTGTGACATCTGCATCTAAGACATGTCAACATTAAAATAGACCATTTCTGAATGGCAAAGCAACTTTTTGGACTACAGCTTCGGTTATTGTTTAGAAGCAAGAGATCCCTGGCCCTTTTTTGGGTTAAATTGCCAGCCAAGCCTACATTGACAACAAAAATGTGGATGCTCTGGTAGCTATTACACTAGCGATACCTTTCACTAAGTGAATCGCAACTGCAGACGAGTGAGGGTGAATAAATAATTTGCTGTTAAGCCAGTGTCCACAGAGCATAGATCTAGCACATCTGGCTCTTACATTAGCATGACAAGACGGGACTGTATTTTCCCTAGCACGTGTGGTATATTACGTTTTCAAGTACAGTCTCCAGGAGTTGAATTGTGTTACTGTCTTTTCAGCCCAAATGCCAACTGATTTGTGCATAAGGGCTTGATACATTCATGTGTGTAGTCAAGACTGAGACTGTGCACTAGGCAAAAGAGCCAAAAAAAGCCAAAATAAACGCCTCAAAAGGCCAAAATAAGAAAGCAAATACGGAACTAGTAAGCTCGTTGGTCTAGGCGTATGATTCTCGCTTTGGGTGCGAGAGGTCCCGAGTTCAAATCCCGGACGAGCCCTTTACATGTTATTTGACTAAAACTATGTTCAGTGCTCTACTTTACTGCATTGTTGTGACATCTGCTTCTAAGACATGTCAACGTTTAAACAGACGGTTTCTGAATGGCAAAGCAGCTTGTTGGACTACATCTTCAGTTATTCTGTTATTGTTTAGAAGCGAGAGATCCCTGGCCCTTTTTTGGGTTAAATTGCCAGCCAAGCCTACATTGACAACAAAAATGTGGATGCTCTGGTAGCTATTACACTAGCGATACCTTTCACTAAGTGAATCGCAACTGCAGACGAGTGAGGGTGAATAAATAATTTGCTGTTAAGCCAGTGTCCACAGAGCATAGATCTAGCACATCTTGCTCTTACATTAGCATGACAAGCCGCGACTGTATTTTCCCTAGCACGTGTGGTACATTACGTTTTCAAGTACAGTCTTCAGGAGTTGAATTGTGTTACTGTCTTTTCAGCCCAAATGCCAACTGATTTGTGCATAAAAGCGTGATACATAGATGTGTGTAGTCAAGACTGAGAATGTGCACTAGGCAAAAGAGCCAAAAAAGCCTAAACAAACGCCTCAAAAGGCCAAAATAAGAAATCAAATGTTGAACTAGTAGGCTCGTTGGTCTAGTCGTATGATTCTCGCTTCGGGTGTGAGAAGTCCTGGGTTCAAATCCCGGACAAGCCCTTTATATGTTATTTGACTAAAATTATGTACAGTGCTCTTCTTTACTGCATTGTTGTGACATCTGCTTCTAAGACATGTCAACGTTTAAACAGACCGTTTCTGAATGGCAAAGCAGCTTGTTGGACTACATCTTCAGTTATTCTGTTATTGTTTAGAAGCGAGAGATCCCTGGCCCTTTTTTGGGTTAAATTGCCAGCCAAGCCTACATTGACAACAAAAATGTGGATGCTCTGGTAGCTATTACAATAGCGATACCTGTCACGAAGTGAATCGCAACTGCAGACGAGTGAGGGTGAATAAATAATTTGCTGTTAAGCCAGTGTCCACAGAGCATAGATCTAGCACATCTGGCTCTTACATTAGCATGACAAGCCGGGACTGTATTTTCCCTAGCACGTGTGGTACATTACGCTTTCAAGTACAGTCTCCAGGAGTTGAATTGTGTTACTGTCTTTTTAGCCCAAATACCAACTGATTTGTGCATAAGGGCTTGATACATTCATGTGTGTAGTCAAGACTGAGACTGTGCACTAGGCAAAAGAGCCAAAAAAGCCAAAATAAACGCCTCAAAAGGCCAAAATAAGAAAGCAAATCTCGAACTAGTAGGCTTTTTGGTCTAGGCGTATGATTCTCGCTTTGGGTGCGAGAGATCCCGGAAGAGCCCTTTATATGTTATTTGACTAAAGCTATGTACAGTGCTCTACTTTACTGCATTGTTGTGACATCTGCATCTAAGACATGTCAACATTAAAATAGACCATTTCTGAATGGCAAAGCAACTTTTTGGACTACAGCTTCGGTTATTGTTTAGAAGCAAGAGATCCCTGGCCCTTTTTTGGGTTAAATTGCCAGCCAAGCCTACATTGACAACAAAAATGTGGATGCTCTGGTAGCTATTACACTAGCGATACCTTTCACTAAGTGAATCGCAACTGCAGACGAGTGAGGGTGAATAAATAATTTGCTGTTAAGCCAGTGTCCACAGAGCATAGATCTAGCACATCTGGCTCTTACGTTAGCATGACAAGCCGGGACTGTATTTTCCCTAGCACGTGTGGTACATTACGTTTTCAAGTACAGTCTTCAGGAGTTGAATTGTGTTACTGTCTTTTCAGCCCAAATGACAACTGATTTGTGCATAAAAGCGTGATACATAGATGTGTGTAGTCAAGACTGAGAATGTGCACTAGGCAAAAGAGCCAAAAAAGCCTAAATAAACGCCTCAAAAGGCCAAAATAAGAAATCAAATCTTGAACTAGTAGGCTCGTTGGTCTAGTCGTATGATTCTCGCTTCGGGTGTGAGAGGTCCTGGGTTCAAATCCCGGACAAGCCCTTTATATGTTATTTGACTAAAATTATGTACAGTGCTCTTCTTTACTGCATTGTTGTGACATCTGCTTCTAAGACATGTCAACGTTTAAACAGACCGTTTCTGAATGGCAAAGCAGCTTGTTGGACTACATCTTCAGTTATTCTGTTATTGTTTAGAAGCGAGAGATCCCTGGCCCTTTTTTGGGTTAAATTGCCAGCCAAGCCTACATTGACAACAAAAATGTGGATGCTCTGGTAGCTATTACAATAGCGATACCTGTCACGAAGTGAATCGCAACTGCAGACGAGTGAGGGTGAATAAATAATTTGCTGTTAAGCCAGTGTCCACAGAGCATAGATCTAGCACATCTGGCTCTTACATTAGCATGACAAGACGGGACTGTATTTTCCCTAGCACGTGTGGTATATTACGTTTTCAAGTACAGTCTCCAGGAGTTGAATTGTGTTACTGTCTTTTCAGCCCAAATGCCAACTGATTTGTGCATAAGGGCTTGATACATTCATGTGTGTAGTCAAGACTGAGACTGTGCACTAGGCAAAAGAGCCAAAAAAAGCCAAAATAAACGCCTCAAAAGGCCAAAATAAGAAAGCAAATACGGAACTAGTAAGCTCGTTGGTCTAGGCGTATGATTCTCGCTTTGGGTGCGAGAGGTCCCGAGTTCAAATCCCGGACGAGCCCTTTACATGTTATTTGACTAAAACTATGTTCAGTGCTCTACTTTACTGCATTGTTGTGACATCTGCTTCTAAGACATGTCAACGTTTAAACAGACGGTTTCTGAATGGCAAAGCAGCTTGTTGGACTACATCTTCAGTTATTCTGTTATTGTTTAGAAGCGAGAGATCCCTGGCCCTTTTTTGGGTTAAATTGCCAGCCAAGCCTACATTGACAACAAAAATGTGGATGCTCTGGTAGCTATTACACTAGCGATACCTTTCACTAAGTGAATCGCAACTGCAGACGAGTGAGGGTGAATAAATAATTTGCTGTTAAGCCAGTGTCCACAGAGCATAGATCTAGCACATCTTGCTCTTACATTAGCATGACAAGCCGCGACTGTATTTTCCCTAGCACGTGTGGTACATTACGTTTTCAAGTACAGTCTTCAGGAGTTGAATTGTGTTACTGTCTTTTCAGCCCAAATGCCAACTGATTTGTGCATAAAAGCGTGATACATAGATGTGTGTAGTCAAGACTGAGAATGTGCACTAGGCAAAAGAGCCAAAAAAGCCTAAACAAACGCCTCAAAAGGCCAAAATAAGAAATCAAATGTTGAACTAGTAGGCTCGTTGGTCTAGTCGTATGATTCTCGCTTCGGGTGTGAGAGGTCCTGGGTTCAAATCCCGGACAAGCCCTTTATATGTTATTTGACTAAAATTATGTACAGTGCTCTTCTTTACTGCATTGTTGTGACATCTGCTTCTAAGACATGTCAACGTTTAAACAGACCGTTTCTGAATGGCAAAGCAGCTTGTTGGACTACATCTTCAGTTATTCTGTTATTGTTTAGAAGCGAGAGATCCCTGGCCCTTTTTTGGGTTAAATTGCCAGCCAAGCCTACATTGACAACAAAAATGTGGATGCTCTGGTAGCTATTACAATAGCGATACCTGTCACGAAGTGAATCGCAACTGCAGACGAGTGAGGGTGAATAAATAATTTGCTGTTAAGCCAGTGTCCACAGAGCATAGATCTAGCACATCTGGCTCTTACATTAGCATGACAAGACGGGACTGTATTTTCCCTAGCACGTGTGGTATATTACGTTTTCAAGTACAGTCTCCAGGAGTTGAATTGTGTTACTGTCTTTTCAGCCCAAATGCCAACTGATTTGTGCATAAGGGCTTGATACATTCATGTGTGTAGTCAAGACTGAGACTGTGCACTAGGCAAAAGAGCCAAAAAAAGCCAAAATAAACGCCTCAAAAGGCCAAAATAAGAAAGCAAATACGGAACTAGTAGGCTCGTTGGTCTAGGCGTATGATTCTCGCTTTGGGTGCGAGAGGTCCCGTGTTCAAATCCCGGACGAGCCCTTTATATGTTATTTGACTAAAACTATGTACAGTGCTCTACTTTACTGCATTGTTGTGACATCTGCATCTAAGACATGTCAACATTAAAATAGACCATTTCTGAATGGCAAAGCAACTTTTTGGACTACAGCTTCGGTTATTGTTTAGAAGCAAGAGATCCCTGGCCCTTTTTTGGGTTAAATTGCCAGCCAAGCCTACATTGACAACAAAAATGTGGATGCTCTGGTAGCTATTACACTAGCGATACCTTTCACTAAGTGAATCGCAACTGCAGACGAGTGAGGGTGAATAAATAATTTGCTGTTAAGCCAGTGTCCACAGAGCATAGATCTAGCACATCTGGCTCTTACATTAGCATGACAAGCCGGGACTGTATTTTCCCTAGCACGTGTGGTACATTACGCTTTCAAGTACAGTCTCCAGGAGTTGAATTGTGTTACTGTCTTTTTAGCCCAAATACCAACTGATTTGTGCATAAGGGCTTGATACATTCATGTGTGTAGTCAAGACTGAGACTGTGCACTAGGCAAAAGAGCCAAAAAAGCCAAAATAAACACCTCAAAAGGCCAAAATAAGAAAGCAAATCTCGAACTAGTAGGCTTTTTGGTCTAGGCGTATGATTCTCGCTTTGGGTGCGAGAGGTCCCGGGTTCAAATCCCGGACGAGCCCTTTACATGTTATTTGACTAAAACTATGTACAGTGCTCTACTTTACTGCATTGTTGTGACATCTGCATCTAAGACATGTCAACATTAAAATAGACCATTTCTGAATGGCAAAGCAACTTTTTGGACTACAGCTTCGGTTATTGTTTAGAAGCAAGAGATCCCTGGCCCTTTTTTGGGTTAAATTGCCAGCCAAGCCTACATTGACAACAAAAATGTGGATGCTCTGGTAGCTATTACACTAGCGATACCTTTCACTAAGTGAATCGCAACTGCAGACGAGTGAGGGTGAATAAATAATTTGCTGTTAAGCCAGTGTCCACAGAGCATAGATCTAGCACATCTGGCTCTTACGTTAGCATGACAAGCCGCGACTGTATTTTCCCTAGCACGTGTGGTACATTACGTTTTCAAGTACAGTCTTCAGGAGTTGAATTGTGTTACTGTCTTTTCAGCCCAAATGACAACTGATTTGTGCATAAAAGCGTGATACATAGATGTGTGTAGTCAAGACTGAGAATGTGCACTAGGCAAAAGAGCCAAAAAAGCCTAAATAAACGCCTCAAAAGGCCAAAATAAGAAAGCAAATGTTGAACTAGTAGGCTCGTTGGTCTAGGCGTATGATTCTCGCTTTGGGTGCGAGAGGTCCCGGGTTCAAATCCCGGACGAGCCCTTTATATGTTATTTGACTAAAACTATGTACAGTGCTCTACTTTACTGCATTGTTGTGACATCTGCATCTAAGACATGTCAACATTAAAATAGACCATTTCTGAATGGCAAAGCAACTTTTTGGACTACAGCTTCGGTTATTGTTTAGAAGCAAGAGATCCCTGGCCCTTTTTTGGGTTAAATTGCCAGCCAAGCCTACATTGACAACAAAAATGTGGATGCTCTGGTAGCTATTACACTAGCGATACCTTTCACTAAGTGAATCGCAACTGCAGACGAGTGAGGGTGAATAAATAATTTGCTGTTAAGCCAGTGTCCACAGAGCATAGATCTAGCACATCTGGCTCTTACATTAGCATGACAAGACGGGACTGTATTTTCCCTAGCACGTGTGGTATATTACGTTTTCAAGTACAGTCTCCAGGAGTTGAATTGTGTTACTGTCTTTTCAGCCCAAATGCCAACTGATTTGTGCATAAGGGCTTGATACATTCATGTGTGTAGTCAAGACTGAGACTGTGCACTAGGCAAAAGAGCCAAAAAAAGCCAAAATAAACGCCTCAAAAGGCCAAAATAAGAAAGCAAATACGGAACTAGTAAGCTCGTTGGTCTAGGCGTATGATTCTCGCTTTGGGTGCGAGAGGTCCCGAGTTCAAATCCCGGACGAGCCCTTTACATGTTATTTGACTAAAACTATGTTCAGTGCTCTACTTTACTGCATTGTTGTGACATCTGCTTCTAAGACATGTCAACGTTTAAACAGACGGTTTCTGAATGGCAAAGCAGCTTGTTGGACTACATCTTCAGTTATTCTGTTATTGTTTAGAAGCGAGAGATCCCTGGCCCTTTTTTGGGTTAAATTGCCAGCCAAGCCTACATTGACAACAAAAATGTGGATGCTCTGGTAGCTATTACACTAGCGATACCTTTCACTAAGTGAATCGCAACTGCAGACGAGTGAGGGTGAATAAATAATTTGCTGTTAAGCCAGTGTCCACAGAGCATAGATCTAGCACATCTTGCTCTTACATTAGCATGACAAGCCGCGACTGTATTTTCCCTAGCACGTGTGGTACATTACGTTTTCAAGTACAGTCTTCAGGAGTTGAATTGTGTTACTGTCTTTTCAGCCCAAATGCCAACTGATTTGTGCATAAAAGCGTGATACATAGATGTGTGTAGTCAAGACTGAGAATGTGCACTAGGCAAAAGAGCCAAAAAAGCCTAAACAAACGCCTCAAAAGGCCAAAATAAGAAATCAAATGTTGAACTAGTAGGCTCGTTGGTCTAGTCGTATGATTCTCGCTTCGGGTGTGAGAAGTCCTGGGTTCAAATCCCGGACAAGCCCTTTATATGTTATTTGACTAAAATTATGTACAGTGCTCTTCTTTACTGCATTGTTGTGACATCTGCTTCTAAGACATGTCAACGTTTAAACAGACCGTTTCTGAATGGCAAAGCAGCTTGTTGGACTACATCTTCAGTTATTCTGTTATTGTTTAGAAGCGAGAGATCCCTGGCCCTTTTTTGGGTTAAATTGCCAGCCAAGCCTACATTGACAACAAAAATGTGGATGCTCTGGTAGCTATTACAATAGCGATACCTGTCACGAAGTGAATCGCAACTGCAGACGAGTGAGGGTGAATAAATAATTTGCTGTTAAGCCAGTGTCCACAGAGCATAGATCTAGCACATCTGGCTCTTACATTAGCATGACAAGACGGGACTGTATTTTCCCTAGCACGTGTGGTATATTACGTTTTCAAGTACAGTCTCCAGGAGTTGAATTGTGTTACTGTCTTTTCAGCCCAAATGCCAACTGATTTGTGCATAAGGGCTTGATACATTCATGTGTGTAGTCAAGACTGAGACTGTGCACTAGGCAAAAGAGCCAAAAAAAGCCAAAATAAACGCCTCAAAAGGCCAAAATAAGAAAGCAAATACGGAACTAGTAGGCTCGTTGGTCTAGGCGTATGATTCTCGCTTTGGGTGCGAGAGGTCCCGTGTTCAAATCCCGGACGAGCCCTTTATATGTTATTTGACTAAAACTATGTACAGTGCTCTACTTTACTGCATTGTTGTGACATCTGCATCTAAGACATGTCAACATTAAAATAGACCATTTCTGAATGGCAAAGCAACTTTTTGGACTACAGCTTCGGTTATTGTTTAGAAGCAAGAGATCCCTGGCCCTTTTTTGGGTTAAATTGCCAGCCAAGCCTACATTGACAACAAAAATGTGGATGCTCTGGTAGCTATTACACTAGCGATACCTTTCACTAAGTGAATCGCAACTGCAGACGAGTGAGGGTGAATAAATAATTTGCTGTTAAGCCAGTGTCCACAGAGCATAGATCTAGCACATCTGGCTCTTACATTAGCATGACAAGCCGGGACTGTATTTTCCCTAGCACGTGTGGTACATTACGCTTTCAAGTACAGTCTCCAGGAGTTGAATTGTGTTACTGTCTTTTTAGCCCAAATACCAACTGATTTGTGCATAAGGGCTTGATACATTCATGTGTGTAGTCAAGACTGAGACTGTGCACTAGGCAAAAGAGCCAAAAAAGCCAAAATAAACACCTCAAAAGGCCAAAATAAGAAAGCAAATCTCGAACTAGTAGGCTTTTTGGTCTAGGCGTATGATTCTCGCTTTGGGTGCGAGAGGTCCCGGGTTCAAATCCCGGACGAGCCCTTTACATGTTATTTGACTAAAACTATGTACAGTGCTCTACTTTACTGCATTGTTGTGACATCTGCATCTAAGACATGTCAACATTAAAATTGACCATTTCTGAATGGCAAAGCAGCTTGTTGGACTACATCTTCAGTTATTCTGTTATTGTTTAGAAGCGAGAGATCCCTGGCCCTTTTTTGGGTTAAATTGCCAGCCAAGCCTACATTGACAACAAAAATGTGGATGCTCTGGTAGCTATTACACTAGCGATACCTTTCACTAAGTGAATCGCAACTGCAGACGAGTGAGGGTGAATAAATAATTTGCTGTTAAGCCAGTGTCCACAGAGCATAGATCTAGCACATCTGGCTCTTACATTAGCATGACAAGCCGGGACTGTATTTTCCCTAGCACGTGTGGTACATTACGCTTTCAAGTACAGTCTCCAGGAGTTGAATTGTGTTACTGTCTTTTTAGCCCAAATACCAACTGATTTGTGCATAAGGGCTTGATACATTCATGTGTGTAGTCAAGACTGAGACTGTGCACTAGGCAATAGAGCCAAAAAAGCCAAAATAAACGCCTCAAAAGGACAAAATAAGAAATCAAATGTTGAACTAGTAGGCTCATTGGTCTAGTCGTATGATTCTCGCTTCGGGTGTGAGAGGTCCCGGGTTCAAATCCCGGAAGAGCCCTTTATATGTTATTTGACTAAAACTATGTACAGTGCTCTACTTTACTGCATTGTTGTGACATCTGCATCTAAGACATGTCAACATTAAAATAGACCATTTCTGAATGGCAAAGCAACTTTTTGGACTACAGCTTCGGTTATTGTTTAGAAGCAAGAGATCCCTGGCCCTTTTTTGGGTTAAATTGCCAGCCAAGCCTACATTGACAACAAAAATGTGGATGCTCTGGTAGCTATTACACTAGCGATACCTTTCACTAAGTGAATCGCAACTGCAGACGAGTGAGGGTGAATAAATAATTTGCTGTTAAGCCAGTGTCCACAGAGCATAGATCTAGCACATCTGGCTCTTACATTAGCATGACAAGCCGGGACTGTATTTTCCCTAGCACGTGTGGTACATTACGCTTTCAAGTACAGTCTCCAGGAGTTGAATTGTGTTACTGTCTTTTTAGCCCAAATACCAACTGATTTGTGCATAAGGGCTTGATACATTCATGTGTGTAGTCAAGACTGAGACTGTGCACTAGGCAAAAGAGCCAAAAAAGCCAAAATAAACACCTCAAAAGGCCAAAATAAGAAAGCAAATCTCGAACTAGTAGGCTTTTTGGTCTAGGCGTATGATTCTTGCTTTGGGTGCGAGAGGTCCCGGGTTCAAATCCCGGACGAGCCCTTTACATGTTATTTGACTAAAACTATGTACAGTGCTCTACTTTACTGCATTGTTGTGACATCTGCATCTAAGACATGTCAACATTAAAATTGACCATTTCTGAATGGCAAAGCAGCTTGTTGGACTACATCTTCAGTTATTCTGTTATTGTTTAGAAGCGAGAGATCCCTGGCCCTTTTTTGGGTTAAATTGCCAGCCAAGCCTACATTGACAACAAAAATGTGGATGCTCTGGTAGCTATTACACTAGCGATACCTTTCACTAAGTGAATCGCAACTGCAGACGAGTGAGGGTGAATAAATAATTTGCTGTTAAGCCAGTGTCCACAGAGCATAGATCTAGCACATCTGGCTCTTACATTAGCATGACAAGCCGGGACTGTATTTTCCCTAGCACGTGTGGTACATTACGCTTTCAAGTACAGTCTCCAGGAGTTGAATTGTGTTACTGTCTTTTTAGCCCAAATACCAACTGATTTGTGCATAAGGGCTTGATACATTCATGTGTGTAGTCAAGACTGAGACTGTGCACTAGGCAAAAGAGCCAAAAAAGCCAAAATAAACGCCTCAAAAGGCCAAAATAAGAAAGCAAATCTCGAACTAGTAGGCTTTTTGGTCTAGGCGTATGATTCTCGCTTTGGGTGCGAGAGATCCCGGAAGAGCCCTTTATATGTTATTTGACTAAAACTATGTACAGTGCTCTACTTTACTGCATTGTTGTGACATCTGCATCTAAGACATGTCAACATTAAAATAGACCATTTCTGAATGGCAAAGCAACTTTTTGGACTACAGCTTCGGTTATTGTTTAGAAGCAAGAGATCCCTGGCCCTTTTTTGGGTTAAATTGCCAGGCAAGCCTACATTGACAACAAAAATGTGGATGCTCTGGTAGCTATTACACTAGCGATACCTTTCACTAAGTGAATCGCAACTGCAGACGAGTGAGGGTGAATAAATAATTTGCTGTTAAGCCAGTGTCCACAGAGCATAGATCTAGCACATCTGGCTCTTACGTTAGCATGACAAGCCGCGACTGTATTTTCCCTAGCACGTGTGGTACATTACGTTTTCAAGTACAGTCTTCAGGAGTTGAATTGTGTTACTGTCTTTTCAGCCCAAATGACAACTGATTTGTGCATAAAAGCGTGATACATAGATGTGTGTAGTCAAGACTGAGAATGTGCACTAGGCAAAAGAGCCAAAAAAGCCTAAATAAACGCCTCAAAAGGCCAAAATAAGAAAGCAAATGTTGAACTAGTAGGCTCGTTGGTCTAGGCGTATGATTCTCGCTTTGGGTGCGAGAGGTCCCGGGTTCAAATCCCGGACGAGCCCTTTATATGTTATTTGACTAAAACTATGTACAGTGCTCTACTTTACTGCATTGTTGTGACATCTGCATCTAAGACATGTCAACATTAAAATAGACCATTTCTGAATGGCAAAGCAACTTTTTGGACTACAGCTTCGGTTATTGTTTAGAAGCAAGAGATCCCTGGCCCTTTTTTGGGTTAAATTGCCAGCCAAGCCTACATTGACAACAAAAATGTGGATGCTCTGGTAGCTATTACACTAGCGATACCTTTCACTAAGTGAATCGCAACTGCAGACGAGTGAGGGTGAATAAATAATTTGCTGTTAAGCCAGTGTCCACAGAGCATAGATCTAGCACATCTGGCTCTTACGTTAGCATGACAAGCCGGGACTGTATTTTCCCTAGCACGTGTGGTACATTACGTTTTCAAGTACAGTCTTCAGGAGTTGAATTGTGTTACTGTCTTTTCAGCCCAAATGACAACTGATTTGTGCATAAAAGCGTGATACATAGATGTGTGTAGTCAAGACTGAGAATGTGCACTAGGCAAAAGAGCCAAAAAAGCCTAAATAAACGCCTCAAAAGGCCAAAATAAGAAATCAAATCTTGAACTAGTAGGCTCGTTGGTCTAGTCGTATGATTCTCGCTTCGGGTGTGAGAGGTCCTGGGTTCAAATCCCGGACAAGCCCTTTATATGTTATTTGACTAAAATTATGTACAGTGCTCTTCTTTACTGCATTGTTGTGACATCTGCTTCTAAGACATGTCAACGTTTAAACAGACAGTTTCTGAATGGCAAAGCAGCTTGTTGGACTACATCTTCAGTTATTCTGTTATTGTTTAGAAGCGAGAGATCCCTGGCCCTTTTTTGGGTTAAATTGCCAGCCAAGCCTACATTGACAACAAAAATGTGGATGCTCTGGTAGCTATTACAATAGCGATACCTGTCACGAAGTGAATCGCAACTGCAGACGAGTGAGGGTGAATAAATAATTTGCTGTTAAGCCAGTGTCCACAGAGCATAGATCTAGCACATCTGGCTCTTACATTAGCATGACAAGACGGGACTGTATTTTCCCTAGCACGTGTGGTATATTACGTTTTCAAGTACAGTCTCCAGGAGTTGAATTGTGTTACTGTCTTTTCAGCCCAAATGCCAACTGATTTGTGCATAAGGGCTTGATACATTCATGTGTGTAGTCAAGACTGAGACTGTGCACTAGGCAAAAGAGCCAAAAAAAGCCAAAATAAACGCCTCAAAAGGCCAAAATAAGAAAGCAAATACGGAACTATTAGGCTCGTTGGTCTAGGCGTATGATTCTCGCTTTGGGTGCGAGAGGTCCCGGGTTCAAATCCCGGACGAGCTCTTTATATGTTATTTGACTAAAACTATGTACAGTGCTCTACTTTACTGCATTGTTGTGACATCTGCATCTAAGACATGTCAACATTAAAATAGACCATTTCTGAATGGCAAAGCAACTTTTTGGACTACAGCTTCGGTTATTGTTTAGAAGCAAGAGATCCCTGGCCCTTTTTTGGGTTAAATTGCCAGCCAAGCCTACATTGACAACAAAAATGTGGATGCTCTGGTAGCTATTACACTAGCGATACCTTTCACTAAGTGAATCGCAACTGCAGACGAGTGAGGGTGAATAAATAATTTGCTGTTAAGCCAGTGTCCACAGAGCATAGATCTAGCACATCTGGCTCTTACATTAGCATGACAAGCCGGGACTGTATTTTCCCTAGCACGTGTGGTACATTACGCTTTCAAGTACAGTCTCCAGGAGTTGAATTGTGTTACTGTCTTTTTAGCCCAAATACCAACTGATTTGTGCATAAGGGCTTGATACATTCATGTGTGTAGTCAAGACTGAGACTGTGCACTAGGCAAAAGAGCCAAAAAAGCCAAAATAAACGCCTCAAAAGGACAAAAAAAGAAATCAAATGTTGAAATAGTAGGCTCGTTGGTCTAGTCGTATGATTCTCGCTTCGGGTGTGAGAGGTCCCGGGTTCAAATCCCGGAAGAGCCCTTTATATGTTATTTGACTAAAACTATGTACAGTGCTCTACTTTACTGCATTGTTGTGACATCTGCATCTAAGACATGTCAACATTAAAATAGACCATTTCTGAATGGCAAAGCAACTTTTTGGACTACAGCTTCGGTTATTGTTTAGAAGCAAGAGATCCCTGGCCCTTTTTTGGGTTAAATTGCCAGCCAAGCCTACATTGACAACAAAAATGTGGATGCTCTGGTAGCTATTACAATAGCGATACCTGTCACGAAGTGAATCGCAACTGCAGACGAGTGAGGGTGAATAAATAATTTGCTGTTAAGCCAGTGTCCACAGAGCATAGATCTAGCACATCTGGCTCTTACATTAGCATGACAAGCCGGGACTGTATTTTCCCTAGCACGTGTGGTACATTACGCTTTCAAGTACAGTCTCCAGGAGTTGAATTGTGTTACTGTCTTTTTAGCCCAAATACCAACTGATTTGTGCATAAGGGCTTGATACATTCATGTGTGTAGTCAAGACTGAGACTGTGCACTAGGCAAAAGAGCCAAAAAAGCCAAAATAAACGCCTCAAAAGGCCAAAATAAGAAAGCAAATCTCGAACTAGTAGGCTTTTTGGTCTAGGCGTATGATTCTCGCTTTGGGTGCGAGAGATCCCGGAAGAGCCCTTTATATGTTATTTGACTAAAACTATGTACAGTGCTCTACTTTACTGCATTGTTGTGACATCTGCATCTAAGACATGTCAACATTAAAATAGACCATTTCTGAATGGCAAAGCAACTTTTTGGACTACAGCTTCGGTTATTGTTTAGAAGCAAGAGATCCCTGGCCCTTTTTTGGGTTAAATTGCCAGCCAAGCCTACATTGACAACAAAAATGTGGATGCTCTGGTAGCTATTACACTAGCGATACCTTTCACTAAGTGAATCGCAACTGCAGACGAGTGAGGGTGAATAAATAATTTGCTGTTAAGCCAGTGTCCACAGAGCATAGATCTAGCACATCTGGCTCTTACGTTAGCATGACAAGCCGGGACTGTATTTTCCCTAGCACGTGTGGTACATTACGTTTTCAAGTACAGTCTTCAGGAGTTGAATTGTGTTACTGTCTTTTCAGCCCAAATGACAACTGATTTGTGCATAAAAGCGTGATACATAGATGTGTGTAGTCAAGACTGAGAATGTGCACTAGGCAAAAGAGCCAAAAAAGCCTAAATAAACGCCTCAAAAGGCCAAAATAAGAAATCAAATCTTGAACTAGTAGGCTCGTTGGTCTAGTCGTATGATTCTCGCTTCGGGTGTGAGAGGTCCTGGGTTCAAATCCCGGACAAGCCCTTTATATGTTATTTGACTAAAATTATGTACAGTGCTCTTCTTTACTGCATTGTTGTGACATCTGCTTCTAAGACATGTCAACGTTTAAACAGACAGTTTCTGAATGGCAAAGCAGCTTGTTGGACTACATCTTCAGTTATTCTGTTATTGTTTAGAAGCGAGAGATCCCTGGCCCTTTTTTGGGTTAAATTGCCAGCCAAGCCTACATTGACAACAAAAATGTGGATGCTCTGGTAGCTATTACAATAGCGATACCTGTCACGAAGTGAATCGCAACTGCAGACGAGTGAGGGTGAATAAATAATTTGCTGTTAAGCCAGTGTCCACAGAGCATAGATCTAGCACATCTGGCTCTTACATTAGCATGACAAGACGGGACTGTATTTTCCCTAGCACGTGTGGTATATTACGTTTTCAAGTACAGTCTCCAGGAGTTG
This sequence comes from Brachyhypopomus gauderio, assembly GCF_052324685.1. NCBI lineage: Eukaryota > Metazoa > Chordata > Actinopteri > Gymnotiformes > Hypopomidae > Brachyhypopomus > Brachyhypopomus gauderio. The sequence continues at coordinate 3,753,718 of NC_135218.1, forward strand.
AATTGTGTTACTGTCTTTTCAGCCCAAATGCCAACTGATTTGTGCATAAGGGCTTGATACATTCATGTGTGTAGTCAAGACTGAGACTGTGCACTAGGCAAAAGAGCCAAAAAAAGCCAAAATAAACGCCTCAAAAGGCCAAAATAAGAAAGCAAATACGGAACTATTAGGCTCGTTGGTCTAGGCGTATGATTCTCGCTTTGGGTGCGAGAGGTCCCGGGTTCAAATCCCGGACGAGCTCTTTATATGTTATTTGACTAAAACTATGTACAGTGCTCTACTTTACTGCATTGTTGTGACATCTGCATCTAAGACATGTCAACATTAAAATAGACCATTTCTGAATGGCAAAGCAACTTTTTGGACTACAGCTTCGGTTATTGTTTAGAAGCAAGAGATCCCTGGCCCTTTTTTGGGTTAAATTGCCAGCCAAGCCTACATTGACAACAAAAATGTGGATGCTCTGGTAGCTATTACACTAGCGATACCTTTCACTAAGTGAATCGCAACTGCAGACGAGTGAGGGTGAATAAATAATTTGCTGTTAAGCCAGTGTCCACAGAGCATAGATCTAGCACATCTGGCTCTTACATTAGCATGACAAGCCGGGACTGTATTTTCCCTAGCACGTGTGGTACATTACGCTTTCAAGTACAGTCTCCAGGAGTTGAATTGTGTTACTGTCTTTTTAGCCCAAATACCAACTGATTTGTGCATAAGGGCTTGATACATTCATGTGTGTAGTCAAGACTGAGACTGTGCACTAGGCAAAAGAGCCAAAAAAGCCAAAATAAACGCCTCAAAAGGACAAAAAAAGAAATCAAATGTTGAAATAGTAGGCTCGTTGGTCTAGTCGTATGATTCTCGCTTCGGGTGTGAGAGGTCCCGGGTTCAAATCCCGGAAGAGCCCTTTATATGTTATTTGACTAAAACTATGTACAGTGCTCTACTTTACTGCATTGTTGTGACATCTGCATCTAAGACATGTCAACATTAAAATAGACCATTTCTGAATGGCAAAGCAACTTTTTGGACTACAGCTTCGGTTATTGTTTAGAAGCAAGAGATCCCTGGCCCTTTTTTGGGTTAAATTGCCAGCCAAGCCTACATTGACAACAAAAATGTGGATGCTCTGGTAGCTATTACAATAGCGATACCTGTCACGAAGTGAATCGCAACTGCAGACGAGTGAGGGTGAATAAATAATTTGCTGTTAAGCCAGTGTCCACAGAGCATAGATCTAGCACATCTGGCTCTTACATTAGCATGACAAGCCGGGACTGTATTTTCCCTAGCACGTGTGGTACATTACGCTTTCAAGTACAGTCTCCAGGAGTTGAATTGTGTTACTGTCTTTTTAGCCCAAATACCAACTGATTTGTGCATAAGGGCTTGATACATTCATGTGTGTAGTCAAGACTGAGACTGTGCACTAGGCAAAAGAGCCAAAAAAGCCAAAATAAACGCCTCAAAAGGCCAAAATAAGAAAGCAAATCTCGAACTAGTAGGCTTTTTGGTCTAGGCGTATGATTCTCGCTTTGGGTGCGAGAGATCCCGGAAGAGCCCTTTATATGTTATTTGACTAAAACTATGTACAGTGCTCTACTTTACTGCATTGTTGTGACATCTGCATCTAAGACATGTCAACATTAAAATAGACCATTTCTGAATGGCAAAGCAACTTTTTGGACTACAGCTTCGGTTATTGTTTAGAAGCAAGAGATCCCTGGCCCTTTTTTGGGTTAAATTGCCAGCCAAGCCTACATTGACAACAAAAATGTGGATGCTCTGGTAGCTATTACACTAGCGATACCTTTCACTAAGTGAATCGCAACTGCAGACGAGTGAGGGTGAATAAATAATTTGCTGTTAAGCCAGTGTCCACAGAGCATAGATCTAGCACATCTGGCTCTTACGTTAGCATGACAAGCCGGGACTGTATTTTCCCTAGCACGTGTGGTACATTACGTTTTCAAGTACAGTCTTCAGGAGTTGAATTGTGTTACTGTCTTTTCAGCCCAAATGACAACTGATTTGTGCATAAAAGCGTGATACATAGATGTGTGTAGTCAAGACTGAGAATGTGCACTAGGCAAAAGAGCCAAAAAAGCCTAAATAAACGCCTCAAAAGGCCAAAATAAGAAATCAAATCTTGAACTAGTAGGCTCGTTGGTCTAGTCGTATGATTCTCGCTTCGGGTGTGAGAGGTCCTGGGTTCAAATCCCGGACAAGCCCTTTATATGTTATTTGACTAAAATTATGTACAGTGCTCTTCTTTACTGCATTGTTGTGACATCTGCTTCTAAGACATGTCAACGTTTAAACAGACAGTTTCTGAATGGCAAAGCAGCTTGTTGGACTACATCTTCAGTTATTCTGTTATTGTTTAGAAGCGAGAGATCCCTGGCCCTTTTTTGGGTTAAATTGCCAGCCAAGCCTACATTGACAACAAAAATGTGGATGCTCTGGTAGCTATTACAATAGCGATACCTGTCACGAAGTGAATCGCAACTGCAGACGAGTGAGGGTGAATAAATAATTTGCTGTTAAGCCAGTGTCCACAGAGCATAGATCTAGCACATCTGGCTCTTACATTAGCATGACAAGACGGGACTGTATTTTCCCTAGCACGTGTGGTATATTATGTTTTCAAGTACAGTCTCCAGGAGTTGAATTGTGTTACTGTCTTTTCAGCCCAAATGCCAACTGATTTGTGCATAAGGGTTTGATACATTCATGTGTGTAGTCAAGACTGAGACTGTGCACTAGGCAAAAGAGCCAAAAAAAGCCAAAATAAACGCCTCAAAAGGCCAAAATAAGAAAGCAAATACGGAACTATTAGGCTCGTTGGTCTAGGCGTATGATTCTCGCTTTGGGTGCGAGAGGTCCCGGGTTCAAATCCCGGACGAGCTCTTTATATGTTATTTGACTAAAACTATGTACAGTGCTCTACTTTACTGCATTGTTGTGACATCTGCATCTAAGACATGTCAACATTAAAATAGACCATTTCTGAATGGCAAAGCAACTTTTTGGACTACAGCTTCGGTTATTGTTTAGAAGCAAGAGATCCCTGGCCCTTTTTTGGGTTAAATTGCCAGCCAAGCCTACATTGACAACAAAAATGTGGATGCTCTGGTAGCTATTACACTAGCGATACCTTTCACTAAGTGAATCGCAACTGCAGACGAGTGAGGGTGAATAAATAATTTGCTGTTAAGCCAGTGTCCACAGAGCATAGATCTAGCACATCTGGCTCTTACATTAGCATGACAAGCCGGGACTGTATTTTCCCTAGCACGTGTGGTACATTACGCTTTCAAGTACAGTCTCCAGGAGTTGAATTGTGTTACTGTCTTTTTAGCCCAAATACCAACTGATTTGTGCATAAGGGCTTGATACATTCATGTGTGTAGTCAAGACTGAGACTGTGCACTAGGCAAAAGAGCCAAAAAAGCCAAAATAAACGCCTCAAAAGGACAAAAAAAGAAATCAAATGTTGAAATAGTAGGCTCGTTGGTCTAGTCGTATGATTCTCGCTTCGGGTGTGAGAGGTCCCGGGTTCAAATCCCGGAAGAGCCCTTTATATGTTATTTGACTAAAACTATGTACAGTGCTCTACTTTACTGCATTGTTGTGACATCTGCATCTAAGACATGTCAACATTAAAATAGACCATTTCTGAATGGCAAAGCAACTTTTTGGACTACAGCTTCGGTTATTGTTTAGAAGCAAGAGATCCCTGGCCCTTTTTTGGGTTAAATTGCCAGCCAAGCCTACATTGACAACAAAAATGTGGATGCTCTGGTAGCTATTACAATAGCGATACCTGTCACGAAGTGAATCGCAACTGCAGACGAGTGAGGGTGAATAAATAATTTGCTGTTAAGCCAGTGTCCACAGAGCATAGATCTAGCACATCTGGCTCTTACATTAGCATGACAAGCCGGGACTGTATTTTCCCTAGCACGTGTGGTACATTACGCTTTCAAGTACAGTCTCCAGGAGTTGAATTGTGTTACTGTCTTTTTAGCCCAAATACCAACTGATTTGTGCATAAGGGCTTGATACATTCATGTGTGTAGTCAAGACTGAGACTGTGCACTAGGCAAAAGAGCCAAAAAAGCCAAAATAAACGCCTCAAAAGGCCAAAATAAGAAAGCAAATCTCGAACTAGTAGGCTTTTTGGTCTAGGCGTATGATTCTCGCTTTGGGTGCGAGAGATCCCGGAAGAGCCCTTTATATGTTATTTGACTAAAACTATGTACAGTGCTCTACTTTACTGCATTGTTGTGACATCTGCATCTAAGACATGTCAACATTAAAATAGACCATTTCTGAATGGCAAAGCAACTTTTTGGACTACAGCTTCGGTTATTGTTTAGAAGCAAGAGATCCCTGGCCCTTTTTTGGGTTAAATTGCCAGCCAAGCCTACATTGACAACAAAAATGTGGATGCTCTGGTAGCTATTACACTAGCGATACCTTTCACTAAGTGAATCGCAACTGCAGACGAGTGAGGGTGAATAAATAATTTGCTGTTAAGCCAGTGTCCACAGAGCATAGATCTAGCACATCTGGCTCTTACGTTAGCATGACAAGCCGGGACTGTATTTTCCCTAGCACGTGTGGTACATTACGTTTTCAAGTACAGTCTTCAGGAGTTGAATTGTGTTACTGTCTTTTCAGCCCAAATGACAACTGATTTGTGCATAAAAGCGTGATACATAGATGTGTGTAGTCAAGACTGAGAATGTGCACTAGGCAAAAGAGCCAAAAAAGCCTAAATAAACGCCTCAAAAGGCCAAAATAAGAAATCAAATCTTGAACTAGTAGGCTCGTTGGTCTAGTCGTATGATTCTCGCTTCGGGTGTGAGAGGTCCTGGGTTCAAATCCCGGACAAGCCCTTTATATGTTATTTGACTAAAATTATGTACAGTGCTCTTCTTTACTGCATTGTTGTGACATCTGCTTCTAAGACATGTCAACGTTTAAACAGACAGTTTCTGAATGGCAAAGCAGCTTGTTGGACTACATCTTCAGTTATTCTGTTATTGTTTAGAAGCGAGAGATCCCTGGCCCTTTTTTGGGTTAAATTGCCAGCCAAGCCTACATTGACAACAAAAATGTGGATGCTCTGGTAGCTATTACAATAGCGATACCTGTCACGAAGTGAATCGCAACTGCAGACGAGTGAGGGTGAATAAATAATTTGCTGTTAAGCCAGTGTCCACAGAGCATAGATCTAGCACATCTGGCTCTTACATTAGCATGACAAGACGGGACTGTATTTTCCCTAGCACGTGTGGTATATTACGTTTTCAAGTACAGTCTCCAGGAGTTGAATTGTGTTACTGTCTTTTCAGCCCAAATGCCAACTGATTTGTGCATAAGGGCTTGATACATTCATGTGTGTAGTCAAGACTGAGACTGTGCACTAGGCAAAAGAGCCAAAAAAAGCCAAAATAAACGCCTCAAAAGGCCAAAATAAGAAAGCAAATACGGAACTATTAGGCTCGTTGGTCTAGGCGTATGATTCTCGCTTTGGGTGCGAGAGGTCCCGGGTTCAAATCCCGGACGAGCTCTTTATATGTTATTTGACTAAAACTATGTACAGTGCTCTACTTTACTGCATTGTTGTGACATCTGCATCTAAGACATGTCAACATTAAAATAGACCATTTCTGAATGGCAAAGCAACTTTTTGGACTACAGCTTCGGTTATTGTTTAGAAGCAAGAGATCCCTGGCCCTTTTTTGGGTTAAATTGCCAGCCAAGCCTACATTGACAACAAAAATGTGGATGCTCTGGTAGCTATTACACTAGCGATACCTTTCACTAAGTGAATCGCAACTGCAGACGAGTGAGGGTGAATAAATAATTTGCTGTTAAGCCAGTGTCCACAGAGCATAGATCTAGCACATCTGGCTCTTACATTAGCATGACAAGCCGGGACTGTATTTTCCCTAGCACGTGTGGTACATTACGCTTTCAAGTACAGTCTCCAGGAGTTGAATTGTGTTACTGTCTTTTTAGCCCAAATACCAACTGATTTGTGCATAAGGGCTTGATACATTCATGTGTGTAGTCAAGACTGAGACTGTGCACTAGGCAAAAGAGCCAAAAAAGCCAAAATAAACGCCTCAAAAGGACAAAAAAAGAAATCAAATGTTGAAACAGTAGGCTCGTTGGTCTAGTCGTATGATTCTCGCTTCGGGTGTGAGAGGTCCCGGGTTCAAATCCCGGAAGAGCCCTTTATATGTTATTTGACTAAAACTATGTACAGTGCTCTACTTTACTGCATTGTTGTGACATCTGCATCTAAGACATGTCAACATTAAAATAGACCATTTCTGAATGGCAAAGCAACTTTTTGGACTACAGCTTCGGTTATTGTTTAGAAGCAAGAGATCCCTGGCCCTTTTTTGGGTTAAATTGCCAGCCAAGCCTACATTGACAACAAAAATGTGGATGCTCTGGTAGCTATTACAATAGCGATACCTGTCACGAAGTGAATCGCAACTGCAGACGAGTGAGGGTGAATAAATAATTTGCTGTTAAGCCAGTGTCCACAGAGCATAGATCTAGCACATCTGGCTCTTACATTAGCATGACAAGCCGGGACTGTATTTTCCCTAGCACGTGTGGTACATTACGCTTTCAAGTACAGTCTCCAGGAGTTGAATTGTGTTACTGTCTTTTTAGCCCAAATACCAACTGATTTGTGCATAAGGGCTTGATACATTCATGTGTGTAGTCAAGACTGAGACTGTGCACTAGGCAAAAGAGCCAAAAAAGCCAAAATAAACGCCTCAAAAGGCCAAAATAAGAAAGCAAATCTCGAACTAGTAGGCTTTTTGGTCTAGGCGTATGATTCTCGCTTTGGGTGCGAGAGATCCCGGAAGAGCCCTTTATATGTTATTTGACTAAAACTATGTACAGTGCTCTACTTTACTGCATTGTTGTGACATCTGCATCTAAGACATGTCAACATTAAAATAGACCATTTCTGAATGGCAAAGCAACTTTTTGGACTACAGCTTCGGTTATTGTTTAGAAGCAAGAGATCCCTGGCCCTTTTTTGGGTTAAATTGCCAGCCAAGCCTACATTGACAACAAAAATGTGGATGCTCTGGTAGCTATTACACTAGCGATACCTTTCACTAAGTGAATCGCAACTGCAGACGAGTGAGGGTGAATAAATAATTTGCTGTTAAGCCAGTGTCCACAGAGCATAGATCTAGCACATCTGGCTCTTACGTTAGCATGACAAGCCGGGACTGTATTTTCCCTAGCACGTGTGGTACATTACGTTTTCAAGTACAGTCTTCAGGAGTTGAATTGTGTTACTGTCTTTTCAGCCCAAATGACAACTGATTTGTGCATAAAAGCGTGATACATAGATGTGTGTAGTCAAGACTGAGAATGTGCACTAGGCAAAAGAGCCAAAAAAGCCTAAATAAACGCCTCAAAAGGCCAAAATAAGAAATCAAATCTTGAACTAGTAGGCTCGTTGGTCTAGTCGTATGATTCTCGCTTCGGGTGTGAGAGGTCCTGGGTTCAAATCCCGGACAAGCCCTTTATATGTTATTTGACTAAAATTATGTACAGTGCTCTTCTTTACTGCATTGTTGTGACATCTGCTTCTAAGACATGTCAACGTTTAAACAGACAGTTTCTGAATGGCAAAGCAGCTTGTTGGACTACATCTTCAGTTATTCTGTTATTGTTTAGAAGCGAGAGATCCCTGGCCCTTTTTTGGGTTAAATTGCCAGCCAAGCCTACATTGACAACAAAAATGTGGATGCTCTGGTTGCTATTACAATAGCGATACCTGTCACGAAGTGATCTGCAACTGCAGACGAGTGAGGGTGAATAAATAATTTGCTGTTAAGCCAGTGTCCACAGAGCATAGATCTAGCACATCTGGCTCTTACATTAGCATGACAAGACGGGACTGTATTTTCCCTAGCACGTGTGGTATATTACGTTTTCAAGTACAGTCTCCAGGAGTTGAATTGTGTTACTGTCTTTTCAGCCCAAATGCCAACTGATTTGTGCATAAGGGCTTGATACATTCATGTGTGTAGTCAAGACTGAGACTGTGCACTAGGCAAAAGAGCCAAAAAAAGCCAAAATAAACGCCTCAAAAGGCCAAAATAAGAAAGCAAATACGGAACTATTAGGCTCGTTGGTCTAGGCGTATGATTCTCGCTTTGGGTGCGAGAGGTCCCGGGTTCAAATCCCGGACGAGCTCTTTATATGTTATTTGACTAAAACTATGTACAGTGCTCTACTTTACTGCATTGTTGTGACATCTGCATCTAAGACATGTCAACATTAAAATAGACCATTTCTGAATGGCAAAGCAACTTTTTGGACTACAGCTTCGGTTATTGTTTAGAAGCAAGAGATCCCTGGCCCTTTTTTGGGTTAAATTGCCAGCCAAGCCTACATTGACAACAAAAATGTGGATGCTCTGGTAGCTATTACACTAGCGATACCTTTCACTAAGTGAATCGCAACTGCAGACGAGTGAGGGTGAATAAATAATTTGCTGTTAAGCCAGTGTCCACAGAGCATAGATCTAGCACATCTGGCTCTTACATTAGCATGACAAGCCGGGACTGTATTTTCCCTAGCACGTGTGGTACATTACGCTTTCAAGTACAGTCTCCAGGAGTTGAATTGTGTTACTGTCTTTTTAGCCCAAATACCAACTGATTTGTGCATAAGGGCTTGATACATTCATGTGTGTAGTCAAGACTGAGACTGTGCACTAGGCAAAAGAGCCAAAAAAGCCAAAATAAACGCCTCAAAAGGACAAAAAAAGAAATCAAATGTTGAAATAGTAGGCTCGTTGGTCTAGTCGTATGATTCTCGCTTCGGGTGTGAGAGGTCCCGGGTTCAAATCCCGGAAGAGCCCTTTATATGTTATTTGACTAAAACTATGTACAGTGCTCTACTTTACTGCATTGTTGTGACATCTGCATCTAAGACATGTCAACATTAAAATAGACCATTTCTGAATGGCAAAGCAACTTTTTGGACTACAGCTTCGGTTATTGTTTAGAAGCAAGAGATCCCTGGCCCTTTTTTGGGTTAAATTGCCAGCCAAGCCTACATTGACAACAAAAATGTGGATGCTCTGGTAGCTATTACAATAGCGATACCTGTCACGAAGTGAATCGCAACTGCAGACGAGTGAGGGTGAATAAATAATTTGCTGTTAAGCCAGTGTCCACAGAGCATAGATCTAGCACATCTGGCTCTTACATTAGCATGACAAGCCGGGACTGTATTTTCCCTAGCACGTGTGGTACATTACGCTTTCAAGTACAGTCTCCAGGAGTTGAATTGTGTTACTGTCTTTTTAGCCCAAATACCAACTGATTTGTGCATAAGGGCTTGATACATTCATGTGTGTAGTCAAGACTGAGACTGTGCACTAGGCAAAAGAGCCAAAAAAGCCAAAATAAACGCCTCAAAAGGCCAAAATAAGAAAGCAAATCTCGAACTAGTAGGCTTTTTGGTCTAGGCGTATGATTCTCGCTTTGGGTGCGAGAGATCCCGGAAGAGCCCTTTATATGTTATTTGACTAAAACTATGTACAGTGCTCTACTTTACTGCATTGTTGTGACATCTGCATCTAAGACATGTCAACATTAAAATAGACCATTTCTGAATGGCAAAGCAACTTTTTGGACTACAGCTTCGGTTATTGTTTAGAAGCAAGAGATCCCTGGCCCTTTTTTGGGTTAAATTGCCAGCCAAGCCTACATTGACAACAAAAATGTGGATGCTCTGGTAGCTATTACACTAGCGATACCTTTCACTAAGTGAATCGCAACTGCAGACGAGTGAGGGTGAATAAATAATTTGCTGTTAAGCCAGTGTCCACAGAGCATAGATCTAGCACATCTGGCTCTTACGTTAGCATGACAAGCCGGGACTGTATTTTCCCTAGCACGTGTGGTACATTACGTTTTCAAGTACAGTCTTCAGGAGTTGAATTGTGTTACTGTCTTTTCAGCCCAAATGACAACTGATTTGTGCATAAAAGCGTGATACATAGATGTGTGTAGTCAAGACTGAGAATGTGCACTAGGCAAAAGAGCCAAAAAAGCCTAAATAAACGCCTCAAAAGGCCAAAATAAGAAATCAAATCTTGAACTAGTAGGCTCGTTGGTCTAGTCGTATGATTCTCGCTTCGGGTGTGAGAGGTCCTGGGTTCAAATCCCGGACAAGCCCTTTATATGTTATTTGACTAAAATTATGTACAGTGCTCTTCTTTACTGCATTGTTGTGACATCTGCTTCTAAGACATGTCAACGTTTAAACAGACAGTTTCTGAATGGCAAAGCAGCTTGTTGGACTACATCTTCAGTTATTCTGTTATTGTTTAGAAGCGAGAGATCCCTGGCCCTTTTTTGGGTTAAATTGCCAGCCAAGCCTACATTGACAACAAAAATGTGGATGCTCTGGTAGCTATTACAATAGCGATACCTGTCACGAAGTGAATCGCAACTGCAGACGAGTGAGGGTGAATAAATAATTTGCTGTTAAGCCAGTGTCCACAGAGCATAGATCTAGCACATCTGGCTCTTACATTAGCATGACAAGACGGGACTGTATTTTCCCTAGCACGTGTGGTATATTATGTTTTCAAGTACAGTCTCCAGGAGTTGAATTGTGTTACTGTCTTTTCAGCCCAAATGCCAACTGATTTGTGCATAAGGGCTTGATACATTCATGTGTGTAGTCAAGACTGAGACTGTGCACTAGGCAAAAGAGCCAAAAAAAGCCAAAATAAACGCCTCAAAAGGCCAAAATAAGAAAGCAAATACGGAACTATTAGGCTCGTTGGTCTAGGCGTATGATTCTCGCTTTGGGTGCGAGAGGTCCCGGGTTCAAATCCCGGACGAGCTCTTTATATGTTATTTGACTAAAACTATGTACAGTGCTCTACTTTACTGCATTGTTGTGACATCTGCATCTAAGACATGTCAACATTAAAATAGACCATTTCTGAATGGCAAAGCAACTTTTTGGACTACAGCTTCGGTTATTGTTTAGAAGCAAGAGATCCCTGGCCCTTTTTTGGGTTAAATTGCCAGCCAAGCCTACATTGACAACAAAAATGTGGATGCTCTGGTAGCTATTACACTAGCGATACCTTTCACTAAGTGAATCGCAACTGCAGACGAGTGAGGGTGAATAAATAATTTGCTGTTAAGCCAGTGTCCACAGAGCATAGATCTAGCACATCTGGCTCTTACATTAGCATGACAAGCCGGGACTGTATTTTCCCTAGCACGTGTGGTACATTACGCTTTCAAGTACAGTCTCCAGGAGTTGAATTGTGTTACTGTCTTTTTAGCCCAAATACCAACTGATTTGTGCATAAGGGCTTGATACATTCATGTGTGTAGTCAAGACTGAGACTGTGCACTAGGCAAAAGAGCCAAAAAAGCCAAAATAAACGCCTCAAAAGGACAAAAAAAGAAATCAAATGTTGAAATAGTAGGCTCGTTGGTCTAGTCGTATGATTCTCGCTTCGGGTGTGAGAGGTCCCGGGTTCAAATCCCGGAAGAGCCCTTTATATGTTATTTGACTAAAACTATGTACAGTGCTCTACTTTACTGCATTGTTGTGACATCTGCATCTAAGACATGTCAACATTAAAATAGACCATTTCTGAATGGCAAAGCAACTTTTTGGACTACAGCTTCGGTTATTGTTTAGAAGCAAGAGATCCCTGGCCCTTTTTTGGGTTAAATTGCCAGCCAAGCCTACATTGACAACAAAAATGTGGATGCTCTGGTAGCTATTACACTAGCGATACCTTTCACTAAGTGAATCGCAACTGCAGACGAGTGAGGGTGAATAAATAATTTGCTGTTAAGCCAGTGTCCACAGAGCATAGATCTAGCACATCTGGCTCTTACGTTAGCATGACAAGCCGGGACTGTATTTTCCCTAGCACGTGTGGTACATTACGTTTTCAAGTACAGTCTTCAGGAGTTGAATTGTGTTACTGTCTTTTCAGCCCAAATGACAACTGATTTGTGCATAAAAGCGTGATACATAGATGTGTGTAGTCAAGACTGAGAATGTGCACTAGGCAAAAGAGCCAAAAAAGCCTAAATAAACGCCTCAAAAGGCCAAAATAAGAAATCAAATCTTGAACTAGTAGGCTCGTTGGTCTAGTCGTATGATTCTCGCTTCGGGTGTGAGAGGTCCTGGGTTCAAATCCCGGACAAGCCCTTTATATGTTATTTGACTAAAATTATGTACAGTGCTCTTCTTTACTGCATTGTTGTGACATCTGCTTCTAAGACATGTCAACGTTTAAACAGACAGTTTCTGAATGGCAAAGCAGCTTGTTGGACTACATCTTCAGTTATTCTGTTATTGTTTAGAAGCGAGAGATCCCTGGCCCTTTTTTGGGTTAAATTGCCAGCCAAGCCTACATTGACAACAAAAATGTGGATGCTCTGGTAGCTATTACAATAGCGATACCTGTCACGAAGTGAATCGCAACTGCAGACGAGTGAGGGTGAATAAATAATTTGCTGTTAAGCCAGTGTCCACAGAGCATAGATCTAGCACATCTGGCTCTTACATTAGCATGACAAGACGGGACTGTATTTTCCCTAGCACGTGTGGTATATTATGTTTTCAAGTACAGTCTCCAGGAGTTGAATTGTGTTACTGTCTTTTCAGCCCAAATGCCAACTGATTTGTGCATAAGGGCTTGATACATTCATGTGTGTAGTCAAGACTGAGACTGTGCACTAGGCAAAAGAGCCAAAAAAAGCCAAAATAAACGCCTCAAAAGGCCAAAATAAGAAAGCAAATACGGAACTATTAGGCTCGTTGGTCTAGGCGTATGATTCTCGCTTTGGGTGCGAGAGGTCCCGGGTTCAAATCCCGGACGAGCTCTTTATATGTTATTTGACTAAAACTATGTACAGTGCTCTACTTTACTGCATTGTTGTGACATCTGCATCTAAGACATGTCAACATTAAAATAGACCATTTCTGAATGGCAAAGCAACTTTTTGGACTACAGCTTCGGTTATTGTTTAGAAGCAAGAGATCCCTGGCCCTTTTTTGGGTTAAATTGCCAGCCAAGCCTACATTGACAACAAAAATGTGGATGCTCTGGTAGCTATTACACTAGCGATACCTTTCACTAAGTGAATCGCAACTGCAGACGAGTGAGGGTGAATAAATAATTTGCTGTTAAGCCAGTGTCCACAGAGCATAGATCTAGCACATCTGGCTCTTACATTAGCATGACAAGCCGGGACTGTATTTTCCCTAGCACGTGTGGTACATTACGCTTTCAAGTACAGTCTCCAGGAGTTGAATTGTGTTACTGTCTTTTTAGCCCAAATACCAACTGATTTGTGCATAAGGGCTTGATACATTCATGTGTGTAGTCAAGACTGAGACTGTGCACTAGGCAAAAGAGCCAAAAAAGCCAAAATAAACGCCTCAAAAGGACAAAAAAAGAAATCAAATGTTGAAATAGTAGGCTCGTTGGTCTAGTCGTATGATTCTCGCTTCGGGTGTGAGAGGTCCCGGGTTCAAATCCCGGAAGAGCCCTTTATATGTTATTTGACTAAAACTATGTACAGTGCTCTACTTTACTGCATTGTTGTGACATCTGCATCTAAGACATGTCAACATTAAAATAGACCATTTCTGAATGGCAAAGCAACTTTTTGGACTACAGCTTCGGTTATTGTTTAGAAGCAAGAGATCCCTGGCCCTTTTTTGGGTTAAATTGCCAGCCAAGCCTACATTGACAACAAAAATGTGGATGCTCTGGTAGCTATTACAATAGCGATACCTGTCACGAAGTGAATCGCAACTGCAGACGAGTGAGGGTGAATAAATAATTTGCTGTTAAGCCAGTGTCCACAGAGCATAGATCTAGCACATCTGGCTCTTACATTAGCATGACAAGCCGGGACTGTATTTTCCCTAGCACGTGTGGTACATTACGCTTTCAAGTACAGTCTCCAGGAGTTGAATTGTGTTACTGTCTTTTTAGCCCAAATACCAACTGATTTGTGCATAAGGGCTTGATACATTCATGTGTGTAGTCAAGACTGAGACTGTGCACTAGGCAAAAGAGCCAAAAAAGCCAAAATAAACGCCTCAAAAGGCCAAAATAAGAAAGCAAATCTCGAACTAGTAGGCTTTTTGGTCTAGGCGTATGATTCTCGCTTTGGGTGCGAGAGATCCCGGAAGAGCCCTTTATATGTTATTTGACTAAAACTATGTACAGTGCTCTACTTTACTGCATTGTTGTGACATCTGCATCTAAGACATGTCAACATTAAAATAGACCATTTCTGAATGGCAAAGCAACTTTTTGGACTACAGCTTCGGTTATTGTTTAGAAGCAAGAGATCCCTGGCCCTTTTTTGGGTTAAATTGCCAGCCAAGCCTACATTGACAACAAAAATGTGGATGCTCTGGTAGCTATTACACTAGCGATACCTTTCACTAAGTGAATCGCAACTGCAGACGAGTGAGGGTGAATAAATAATTTGCTGTTAAGCCAGTGTCCACAGAGCATAGATCTAGCACATCTGGCTCTTACGTTAGCATGACAAGCCGGGACTGTATTTTCCCTAGCACGTGTGGTACATTACGTTTTCAAGTACAGTCTTCAGGAGTTGAATTGTGTTACTGTCTTTTCAGCCCAAATGACAACTGATTTGTGCATAAAAGCGTGATACATAGATGTGTGTAGTCAAGACTGAGAATGTGCACTAGGCAAAAGAGCCAAAAAAGCCTAAATAAACGCCTCAAAAGGCCAAAATAAGAAATCAAATCTTGAACTAGTAGGCTCGTTGGTCTAGTCGTATGATTCTCGCTTCGGGTGTGAGAGGTCCTGGGTTCAAATCCCGGACAAGCCCTTTATATGTTATTTGACTAAAATTATGTACAGTGCTCTTCTTTACTGCATTGTTGTGACATCTGCTTCTAAGACATGTCAACGTTTAAACAGACAGTTTCTGAATGGCAAAGCAGCTTGTTGGACTACATCTTCAGTTATTCTGTTATTGTTTAGAAGCGAGAGATCCCTGGCCCTTTTTTGGGTTAAATTGCCAGCCAAGCCTACATTGACAACAAAAATGTGGATGCTCTGGTAGCTATTACAATAGCGATACCTGTCACGAAGTGAATCGCAACTGCAGACGAGTGAGGGTGAATAAATAATTTGCTGTTAAGCCAGTGTCCACAGAGCATAGATCTAGCACATCTGGCTCTTACATTAGCATGACAAGACGGGACTGTATTTTCCCTAGCACGTGTGGTATATTACGTTTTCAAGTACAGTCTCCAGGAGTTGAATTGTGTTACTGTCTTTTCAGCCCAAATGCCAACTGATTTGTGCATAAGGGCTTGATACATTCATGTGTGTAGTCAAGACTGAGACTGTGCACTAGGCAAAAGAGCCAAAAAAAGCCAAAATAAACGCCTCAAAAGGCCAAAATAAGAAAGCAAATACGGAACTATTAGGCTCGTTGGTCTAGGCGTATGATTCTCGCTTTGGGTGCGAGAGGTCCCGGGTTCAAATCCCGGACGAGCTCTTTATATGTTATTTGACTAAAACTATGTACAGTGCTCTACTTTACTGCATTGTTGTGACATCTGCATCTAAGACATGTCAACATTAAAATAGACCATTTCTGAATGGCAAAGCAACTTTTTGGACTACAGCTTCGGTTATTGTTTAGAAGCAAGAGATCCCTGGCCCTTTTTTGGGTTAAATTGCCAGCCAAGCCTACATTGACAACAAAAATGTGGATGCTCTGGTAGCTATTACACTAGCGATACCTTTCACTAAGTGAATCGCAACTGCAGACGAGTGAGGGTGAATAAATAATTTGCTGTTAAGCCAGTGTCCACAGAGCATAGATCTAGCACATCTGGCTCTTACATTAGCATGACAAGCCGGGACTGTATTTTCCCTAGCACGTGTGGTACATTACGCTTTCAAGTACAGTCTCCAGGAGTTGAATTGTGTTACTGTCTTTTTAGCCCAAATACCAACTGATTTGTGCATAAGGGCTTGATACATTCATGTGTGTAGTCAAGACTGAGACTGTGCACTAGGCAAAAGAGCCAAAAAAGCCAAAATAAACGCCTCAAAAGGACAAAAAAAGAAATCAAATGTTGAAACAGTAGGCTCGTTGGTCTAGTCGTATGATTCTCGCTTCGGGTGTGAGAGGTCCCGGGTTCAAATCCCGGAAGAGCCCTTTATATGTTATTTGACTAAAACTATGTACAGTGCTCTACTTTACTGCATTGTTGTGACATCTGCATCTAAGACATGTCAACATTAAAATAGACCATTTCTGAATGGCAAAGCAACTTTTTGGACTACAGCTTCGGTTATTGTTTAGAAGCAAGAGATCCCTGGCCCTTTTTTGGGTTAAATTGCCAGCCAAGCCTACATTGACAACAAAAATGTGGATGCTCTGGTAGCTATTACAATAGCGATACCTGTCACGAAGTGAATCGCAACTGCAGACGAGTGAGGGTGAATAAATAATTTGCTGTTAAGCCAGTGTCCACAGAGCATAGATCTAGCACATCTGGCTCTTACATTAGCATGACAAGCCGGGACTGTATTTTCCCTAGCACGTGTGGTACATTACGCTTTCAAGTACAGTCTCCAGGAGTTGAATTGTGTTACTGTCTTTTTAGCCCAAATACCAACTGATTTGTGCATAAGGGCTTGATACATTCATGTGTGTAGTCAAGACTGAGACTGTGCACTAGGCAAAAGAGCCAAAAAAGCCAAAATAAACGCCTCAAAAGGCCAAAATAAGAAAGCAAATCTCGAACTAGTAGGCTTTTTGGTCTAGGCGTATGATTCTCGCTTTGGGTGCGAGAGATCCCGGAAGAGCCCTTTATATGTTATTTGACTAAAACTATGTACAGTGCTCTACTTTACTGCATTGTTGTGACATCTGCATCTAAGACATGTCAACATTAAAATAGACCATTTCTGAATGGCAAAGCAACTTTTTGGACTACAGCTTCGGTTATTGTTTAGAAGCAAGAGATCCCTGGCCCTTTTTTGGGTTAAATTGCCAGCCAAGCCTACATTGACAACAAAAATGTGGATGCTCTGGTAGCTATTACACTAGCGATACCTTTCACTAAGTGAATCGCAACTGCAGACGAGTGAGGGTGAATAAATAATTTGCTGTTAAGCCAGTGTCCACAGAGCATAGATCTAGCACATCTGGCTCTTACGTTAGCATGACAAGCCGGGACTGTATTTTCCCTAGCACGTGTGGTACATTACGTTTTCAAGTACAGTCTTCAGGAGTTGAATTGTGTTACTGTCTTTTCAGCCCAAATGACAACTGATTTGTGCATAAAAGCGTGATACATAGATGTGTGTAGTCAAGACTGAGAATGTGCACTAGGCAAAAGAGCCAAAAAAGCCTAAATAAACGCCTCAAAAGGCCAAAATAAGAAATCAAATCTTGAACTAGTAGGCTCGTTGGTCTAGTCGTATGATTCTCGCTTCGGGTGTGAGAGGTCCTGGGTTCAAATCCCGGACAAGCCCTTTATATGTTATTTGACTAAAATTATGTACAGTGCTCTTCTTTACTGCATTGTTGTGACATCTGCTTCTAAGACATGTCAACGTTTAAACAGACAGTTTCTGAATGGCAAAGCAGCTTGTTGGACTACATCTTCAGTTATTCTGTTATTGTTTAGAAGCGAGAGATCCCTGGCCCTTTTTTGGGTTAAATTGCCAGCCAAGCCTACATTGACAACAAAAATGTGGATGCTCTGGTTGCTATTACAATAGCGATACCTGTCACGAAGTGATCTGCAACTGCAGACGAGTGAGGGTGAATAAATAATTTGCTGTTAAGCCAGTGTCCACAGAGCATAGATCTAGCACATCTGGCTCTTACATTAGCATGACAAGACGGGACTGTATTTTCCCTAGCACGTGTGGTATATTACGTTTTCAAGTACAGTCTCCAGGAGTTGAATTGTGTTACTGTCTTTTCAGCCCAAATGCCAACTGATTTGTGCATAAGGGCTTGATACATTCATGTGTGTAGTCAAGACTGAGACTGTGCACTAGGCAAAAGAGCCAAAAAAAGCCAAAATAAACGCCTCAAAAGGCCAAAATAAGAAAGCAAATACGGAACTATTAGGCTCGTTGGTCTAGGCGTATGATTCTCGCTTTGGGTGCGAGAGGTCCCGGGTTCAAATCCCGGACGAGCTCTTTATATGTTATTTGACTAAAACTATGTACAGTGCTCTACTTTACTGCATTGTTGTGACATCTGCATCTAAGACATGTCAACATTAAAATAGACCATTTCTGAATGGCAAAGCAACTTTTTGGACTACAGCTTCGGTTATTGTTTAGAAGCAAGAGATCCCTGGCCCTTTTTTGGGTTAAATTGCCAGCCAAGCCTACATTGACAACAAAAATGTGGATGCTCTGGTAGCTATTACACTAGCGATACCTTTCACTAAGTGAATCGCAACTGCAGACGAGTGAGGGTGAATAAATAATTTGCTGTTAAGCCAGTGTCCACAGAGCATAGATCTAGCACATCTGGCTCTTACATTAGCATGACAAGCCGGGACTGTATTTTCCCTAGCACGTGTGGTACATTACGCTTTCAAGTACAGTCTCCAGGAGTTGAATTGTGTTACTGTCTTTTTAGCCCAAATACCAACTGATTTGTGCATAAGGGCTTGATACATTCATGTGTGTAGTCAAGACTGAGACTGTGCACTAGGCAAAAGAGCCAAAAAAGCCAAAATAAACGCCTCAAAAGGACAAAAAAAGAAATCAAATGTTGAAATAGTAGGCTCGTTGGTCTAGTCGTATGATTCTCGCTTCGGGTGTGAGAGGTCCCGGGTTCAAATCCCGGAAGAGCCCTTTATATGTTATTTGACTAAAACTATGTACAGTGCTCTACTTTACTGCATTGTTGTGACATCTGCATCTAAGACATGTCAACATTAAAATAGACCATTTCTGAATGGCAAAGCAACTTTTTGGACTACAGCTTCGGTTATTGTTTAGAAGCAAGAGATCCCTGGCCCTTTTTTGGGTTAAATTGCCAGCCAAGCCTACATTGACAACAAAAATGTGGATGCTCTGGTAGCTATTACAATAGCGATACCTGTCACGAAGTGAATCGCAACTGCAGACGAGTGAGGGTGAATAAATAATTTGCTGTTAAGCCAGTGTCCACAGAGCATAGATCTAGCACATCTGGCTCTTACATTAGCATGACAAGCCGGGACTGTATTTTCCCTAGCACGTGTGGTACATTACGCTTTCAAGTACAGTCTCCAGGAGTTGAATTGTGTTACTGTCTTTTTAGCCCAAATACCAACTGATTTGTGCATAAGGGCTTGATACATTCATGTGTGTAGTCAAGACTGAGACTGTGCACTAGGCAAAAGAGCCAAAAAAGCCAAAATAAACGCCTCAAAAGGCCAAAATAAGAAAGCAAATCTCGAACTAGTAGGCTTTTTGGTCTAGGCGTATGATTCTCGCTTTGGGTGCGAGAGATCCCGGAAGAGCCCTTTATATGTTATTTGACTAAAACTATGTACAGTGCTCTACTTTACTGCATTGTTGTGACATCTGCATCTAAGACATGTCAACATTAAAATAGACCATTTCTGAATGGCAAAGCAACTTTTTGGACTACAGCTTCGGTTATTGTTTAGAAGCAAGAGATCCCTGGCCCTTTTTTGGGTTAAATTGCCAGCCAAGCCTACATTGACAACAAAAATGTGGATGCTCTGGTAGCTATTACACTAGCGATACCTTTCACTAAGTGAATCGCAACTGCAGACGAGTGAGGGTGAATAAATAATTTGCTGTTAAGCCAGTGTCCACAGAGCATAGATCTAGCACATCTGGCTCTTACGTTAGCATGACAAGCCGGGACTGTATTTTCCCTAGCACGTGTGGTACATTACGTTTTCAAGTACAGTCTTCAGGAGTTGAATTGTGTTACTGTCTTTTCAGCCCAAATGACAACTGATTTGTGCATAAAAGCGTGATACATAGATGTGTGTAGTCAAGACTGAGAATGTGCACTAGGCAAAAGAGCCAAAAAAGCCTAAATAAACGCCTCAAAAGGCCAAAATAAGAAATCAAATCTTGAACTAGTAGGCTCGTTGGTCTAGTCGTATGATTCTCGCTTCGGGTGTGAGAGGTCCTGGGTTCAAATCCCGGACAAGCCCTTTATATGTTATTTGACTAAAATTATGTACAGTGCTCTTCTTTACTGCATTGTTGTGACATCTGCTTCTAAGACATGTCAACGTTTAAACAGACCGTTTCTGAATGGCAAAGCAGCTTGTTGGACTACATCTTCAGTTATTCTGTTATTGTTTAGAAGCGAGAGATCCCTGGCCCTTTTTTGGGTTAAATTGCCAGCCAAGCCTACATTGACAACAAAAATGTGGATGCTCTGGTAGCTATTACAATAGCGATACCTGTCACGAAGTGAATCGCAACTGCAGACGAGTGAGGGTGAATAAATAATTTGCTGTTAAGCCAGTGTCCACAGAGCATAGATCTAGCACATCTGGCTCTTACATTAGCATGACAAGACGGGACTGTATTTTCCCTAGCACGTGTGGTATATTACGTTTTCAAGTACAGTCTCCAGGAGTTGAATTGTGTTACTGTCTTTTCAGCCCAAATGCCAACTGATTTGTGCATAAGGGCTTGATACATTCATGTGTGTAGTCAAGACTGAGACTGTGCACTAGGCAAAAGAGCCAAAAAAAGCCAAAATAAACGCCTCAAAAGGCCAAAATAAGAAAGCAAATACGGAACTATTAGGCTCGTTGGTCTAGGCGTATGATTCTCGCTTTGGGTGCGAGAGGTCCCGGGTTCAAATCCCGGACGAGCTCTTTATATGTTATTTGACTAAAACTATGTACAGTGCTCTACTTTACTGCATTGTTGTGACATCTGCATCTAAGACATGTCAACATTAAAATAGACCATTTCTGAATGGCAAAGCAACTTTTTGGACTACAGCTTCGGTTATTGTTTAGAAGCAAGAGATCCCTGGCCCTTTTTTGGGTTAAATTGCCAGCCAAGCCTACATTGACAACAAAAATGTGGATGCTCTGGTAGCTATTACACTAGCGATACCTTTCACTAAGTGAATCGCAACTGCAGACGAGTGAGGGTGAATAAATAATTTGCTGTTAAGCCAGTGTCCACAGAGCATAGATCTAGCACATCTGGCTCTTACATTAGCATGACAAGCCGGGACTGTATTTTCCCTAGCACGTGTGGTACATTACGCTTTCAAGTACAGTCTCCAGGAGTTGAATTGTGTTACTGTCTTTTTAGCCCAAATACCAACTGATTTGTGCATAAGGGCTTGATACATTCATGTGTGTAGTCAAGACTGAGACTGTGCACTAGGCAAAAGAGCCAAAAAAGCCAAAATAAACGCCTCAAAAGGACAAAAAAAGAAATCAAATGTTGAAATAGTAGGCTCGTTGGTCTAGTCGTATGATTCTCGCTTCGGGTGTGAGAGGTCCCGGGTTCAAATCCCGGAAGAGCCCTTTATATGTTATTTGACTAAAACTATGTACAGTGCTCTACTTTACTGCATTGTTGTGACATCTGCATCTAAGACATGTCAACATTAAAATAGACCATTTCTGAATGGCAAAGCAACTTTTTGGACTACAGCTTCGGTTATTGTTTAGAAGCAAGAGATCCCTGGCCCTTTTTTGGGTTAAATTGCCAGCCAAGCCTACATTGACAACAAAAATGTGGATGCTCTGGTAGCTATTACAATAGCGATACCTGTCACGAAGTGAATCGCAACTGCAGACGAGTGAGGGTGAATAAATAATTTGCTGTTAAGCCAGTGTCCACAGAGCATAGATCTAGCACATCTGGCTCTTACATTAGCATGACAAGCCGGGACTGTATTTTCCCTAGCACGTGTGGTACATTACGCTTTCAAGTACAGTCTCCAGGAGTTGAATTGTGTTACTGTCTTTTTAGCCCAAATACCAACTGATTTGTGCATAAGGGCTTGATACATTCATGTGTGTAGTCAAGACTGAGACTGTGCACTAGGCAAAAGAGCCAAAAAAGCCAAAATAAACGCCTCAAAAGGCCAAAATAAGAAAGCAAATCTCGAACTAGTAGGCTTTTTGGTCTAGGCGTATGATTCTCGCTTTGGGTGCGAGAGATCCCGGAAGAGCCCTTTATATGTTATTTGACTAAAACTATGTACAGTGCTCTACTTTACTGCATTGTTGTGACATCTGCATCTAAGACATGTCAACATTAAAATAGACCATTTCTGAATGGCAAAGCAACTTTTTGGACTACAGCTTCGGTTATTGTTTAGAAGCAAGAGATCCCTGGCCCTTTTTTGGGTTAAATTGCCAGCCAAGCCTACATTGACAACAAAAATGTGGATGCTCTGGTAGCTATTACACTAGCGATACCTTTCACTAAGTGAATCGCAACTGCAGACGAGTGAGGGTGAATAAATAATTTGCTGTTAAGCCAGTGTCCACAGAGCATAGATCTAGCACATCTGGCTCTTACGTTAGCATGACAAGCCGGGACTGTATTTTCCCTAGCACGTGTGGTACATTACGTTTTCAAGTACAGTCTTCAGGAGTTGAATTGTGTTACTGTCTTTTCAGCCCAAATGACAACTGATTTGTGCATAAAAGCGTGATACATAGATGTGTGTAGTCAAGACTGAGAATGTGCACTAGGCAAAAGAGCCAAAAAAGCCTAAATAAACGCCTCAAAAGGCCAAAATAAGAAATCAAATCTTGAACTAGTAGGCTCGTTGGTCTAGTCGTATGATTCTCGCTTCGGGTGTGAGAGGTCCTGGGTTCAAATCCCGGACAAGCCCTTTATATGTTATTTGACTAAAATTATGTACAGTGCTCTTCTTTACTGCATTGTTGTGACATCTGCTTCTAAGACATGTCAACGTTTAAACAGACAGTTTCTGAATGGCAAAGCAGCTTGTTGGACTACATCTTCAGTTATTCTGTTATTGTTTAGAAGCGAGAGATCCCTGGCCCTTTTTTGGGTTAAATTGCCAGCCAAGCCTACATTGACAACAAAAATGTGGATGCTCTGGTAGCTATTACAATAGCGATACCTGTCACGAAGTGAATCGCAACTGCAGACGAGTGAGGGTGAATAAATAATTTGCTGTTAAGCCAGTGTCCACAGAGCATAGATCTAGCACATCTGGCTCTTACATTAGCATGACAAGACGGGACTGTATTTTCCCTAGCACGTGTGGTATATTACGTTTTCAAGTACAGTCTCCAGGAGTTGAATTGTGTTACTGTCTTTTCAGCCCAAATGCCAACTGATTTGTGCATAAGGGCTTGATACATTCATGTGTGTAGTCAAGACTGAGACTGTGCACTAGGCAAAAGAGCCAAAAAAAGCCAAAATAAACGCCTCAAAAGGCCAAAATAAGAAAGCAAATACGGAACTATTAGGCTCGTTGGTCTAGGCGTATGATTCTCGCTTTGGGTGCGAGAGGTCCCGGGTTCAAATCCCGGACGAGCTCTTTATATGTTATTTGACTAAAACTATGTACAGTGCTCTACTTTACTGCATTGTTGTGACATCTGCATCTAAGACATGTCAACATTAAAATAGACCATTTCTGAATGGCAAAGCAACTTTTTGGACTACAGCTTCGGTTATTGTTTAGAAGCAAGAGATCCCTGGCCCTTTTTTGGGTTAAATTGCCAGCCAAGCCTACATTGACAACAAAAATGTGGATGCTCTGGTAGCTATTACACTAGCGATACCTTTCACTAAGTGAATCGCAACTGCAGACGAGTGAGGGTGAATAAATAATTTGCTGTTAAGCCAGTGTCCACAGAGCATAGATCTAGCACATCTGGCTCTTACATTAGCATGACAAGCCGGGACTGTATTTTCCCTAGCACGTGTGGTACATTACGCTTTCAAGTACAGTCTCCAGGAGTTGAATTGTGTTACTGTCTTTTTAGCCCAAATACCAACTGATTTGTGCATAAGGGCTTGATACATTCATGTGTGTAGTCAAGACTGAGACTGTGCACTAGGCAAAAGAGCCAAAAAAGCCAAAATAAACGCCTCAAAAGGACAAAAAAAGAAATCAAATGTTGAAATAGTAGGCTCGTTGGTCTAGTCGTATGATTCTCGCTTCGGGTGTGAGAGGTCCCGGGTTCAAATCCCGGAAGAGCCCTTTATATGTTATTTGACTAAAACTATGTACAGTGCTCTACTTTACTGCATTGTTGTGACATCTGCATCTAAGACATGTCAACATTAAAATAGACCATTTCTGAATGGCAAAGCAACTTTTTGGACTACAGCTTCGGTTATTGTTTAGAAGCAAGAGATCCCTGGCCCTTTTTTGGGTTAAATTTCCAGCCAAGCCTACATTGACAACAAAAATGTGGATGCTCTGGTAGCTATTACAATAGCGATACCTGTCACGAAGTGAATCGCAACTGCAGACGAGTGAGGGTGAATAAATAATTTGCTGTTAAGCCAGTGTCCACAGAGCATAGATCTAGCACATCTGGCTCTTACATTAGCATGACAAGACGGGACTGTATTTTCCCTAGCACGTGTGGTATATTACGTTTTCAAGTACAGTCTCCAGGAGTTGAATTGTGTTACTGTCTTTTCAGCCCAAATGCCAACTGATTTGTGCATAAGGGCTTGATACATTCATGTGTGTAGTCAAGACTGAGACTGTGCACTAGGCAAAAGAGCCAAAAAAAGCCAAAATAAACGCCTCAAAAGGCCAAAATAAGAAAGCAAATGTTGAACTAGTAGGCTCGTTGGTCTAGGCGTATGATTCTCGCTTTGGGTGCGAGAGGTCCCGGGTTCAAATCCCGGACGAGCCCTTTATATGTTATTTGACTAAAACTATGTACAGTGCTCTACTTTACTGCATTGTTGTGACATCTGCATCTAAGACATGTCAACATTAAAATAGACCATTTCTGAATGGCAAAGCAACTTTTTGGACTACAGCTTCGGTTATTGTTTAGAAGCAAGAGATCCCTGGCCCTTTTTTGGGTTAAATTGCCAGCCAAGCCTACATTGACAACAAAAATGTGGATGCTCTGGTAGCTATTACACTAGCGATACCTTTCACTAAGTGAATCGCAACTGCAGACGAGTGAGGGTGAATAAATAATTTGCTGTTAAGCCAGTGTCCACAGAGCATAGATCTAGCACATCTGGCTCTTACATTAGCATGACAAGCCGCGACTGTATTTTCCCTAGCACGTGTGGTACATTACGTTTTCAAGTACAGTCTTCAGGAGTTGAATTGTGTTACTGTCTTTTCAGCCCAAATGCCAACTGATTTGTGTATAAAAGCGTGATACATAGATGTGTGTAGTCAAGACTGAGAATGTGCACTAGGCAAAAGAGCCAAAAAAGCCTAAACAAACGCCTCAAAAGGCCAAAATAAGAAATCAAATGTTGAACTAGTAGGCTCGTTGGTCTAGTCGTATGATTCTCGCTTCGGGTGTGAGAGGTCCTGGGTTCAAATCCCGGACAAGCCCTTTATATGTTATTTGACTAAAATTATGTACAGTGCTCTTCTTTACTGCATTGTTGTGACATCTGCTTCTAAGACATGTCAACGTTTAAACAGACCGTTTCTGAATGGCAAAGCAGCTTGTTGGACTACATCTTCAGTTATTCTGTTATTGTTTAGAAGCGAGAGATCCCTGGCCCTTTTTTGGGTTAAATTGCCAGCCAAGCCTACATTGACAACAAAAATGTGGATGCTCTGGTAGCTATTACAATAGCGATACCTGTCACGAAGTGAATCGCAACTGCAGACGAGTGAGGGTGAATAAATAATTTGCTGTTAAGCCAGTGTCCACAGAGCATAGATCTAGCACATCTGGCTCTTACATTAGCATGACAAGACGGGACTGTATTTTCCCTAGCACATGTGGTATATTACGTTTTCAAGTACAGTCTCCAGGAGTTGAATTGTGTTACTGTCTTTTCAGCCCAAATGCCAACTGATTTGTGCATAAGGGCTTGATACATTCATGTGTGTAGTCAAGACTGAGACTGTGCACTAGGCAAAAGAGCCAAAAAAAGCCAAAATAAACGCCTCAAAAGGCCAAAATAAGAAAGCAAATACGGAACTAGTAGGCTCGTTGGTCTAGGCGTATGATTCTCGCTTTGGGTGCGAGAGGTCCCGTGTTCAAATCCCGGACGAGCCCTTTATATGTTATTTGACTAAAACTATGTACAGTGCTCTACTTTACTGCATTGTTGTGACATCTGCATCTAAGACATGTCAACAATAAAATAGACCATTTCTGAATGGCAAAGCAACTTTTTGGACTACAGCTTCGGTTATTGTTTAGAAGCAAGAGATCCCTGGCCCTTTTTTGGGTTAAATTGCCAGCCAAGCCTACATTGACAACAAAAATGTGGATGCTCTGGTAGCTATTACACTAGCGATACCTTTCACTAAGTGAATCGCAACTGCAGACGAGTGAGGGTGAATAAATAATTTGCTGTTAAGCCAGTGTCCACAGAGCATAGATCTAGCACATCTGGCTCTTACATTAGCATGACAAGCCGGGACTGTATTTTCCCTAGCACGTGTGGTACATTACGCTTTCAAGTACAGTCTCCAGGAGTTGAATTGTGTTACTGTCTTTTTAGCCCAAATACCAACTGATTTGTGCATAAGGGCTTGATACATTCATGTGTGTAGTCAAGACTGAGACTGTGCACTAGGCAAAAGAGCCAAAAAAGCCAAAATAAACGCCTCAAAAGGCCAAAATAAGAAAGCAAATCTCGAACTAGTAGGCTTTTTGGTCTAGGCGTATGATTCTCGCTTTGGGTGCGAGAGATCCCGGAAGAGCCCTTTATATGTTATTTGACTAAAACTATGTACAGTGCTCTACTTTACTGCATTGTTGTGACATCTGCATCTAAGACATGTCAACATTAAAATAGACCATTTCTGAATGGCAAAGCAACTTTTTGGACTACAGCTTCGGTTATTGTTTAGAAGCAAGAGATCCCTGGCCCTTTTTTGGGTTAAATTGCCAGCCAAGCCTACATTGACAACAAAAATGTGGATGCTCTGGTAGCTATTACACTAGCGATACCTTTCACTAAGTGAATCGCAACTGCAGACGAGTGAGGGTGAATAAATAATTTGCTGTTAAGCCAGTGTCCACAGAGCATAGATCTAGCACATCTGGCTCTTACGTTAGCATGACAAGCCGGGACTGTATTTTCCCTAGCACGTGTGGTACATTACGTTTTCAAGTACAGTCTTCAGGAGTTGAATTGTGTTACTGTCTTTTCAGCCCAAATGACAACTGATTTGTGCATAAAAGCGTGATACATAGATGTGTGTAGTCAAGACTGAGAATGTGCACTAGGCAAAAGAGCCAAAAAAGCCTAAATAAACGCCTCAAAAGGCCAAAATAAGAAATCAAATCTTGAACTAGTAGGCTCGTTGGTCTAGTCGTATGATTCTCGCTTCGGGTGTGAGAGGTCCTGGGTTCAAATCCCGGACAAGCCCTTTATATGTTATTTGACTAAAATTATGTACAGTGCTCTTCTTTACTGCATTGTTGTGACATCTGCTTCTAAGACATGTCAACGTTTAAACAGACAGTTTCTGAATGGCAAAGCAGCTTGTTGGACTACATCTTCAGTTATTCTGTTATTGTTTAGAAGCGAGAGATCCCTGGCCCTTTTTTGGGTTAAATTGCCAGCCAAGCCTACATTGACAACAAAAATGTGGATGCTCTGGTAGCTATTACAATAGCGATACCTGTCACGAAGTGAATCGCAACTGCAGACGAGTGAGGGTGAATAAATAATTTGCTGTTAAGCCAGTGTCCACAGAGCATAGATCTAGCACATCTGGCTCTTACATTAGCATGACAAGACGGGACTGTATTTTCCCTAGCACGTGTGGTATATTACGTTTTCAAGTACAGTCTCCAGGAGTTGAATTGTGTTACTGTCTTTTCAGCCCAAATGCCAACTGATTTGTGCATAAGGGCTTGATACATTCATGTGTGTAGTCAAGACTGAGACTGTGCACTAGGCAAAAGAGCCAAAAAAAGCCAAAATAAACGCCTCAAAAGGCCAAAATAAGAAAGCAAATACGGAACTATTAGGCTCGTTGGTCTAGGCGTATGATTCTCGCTTTGGGTGCGAGAGGTCCCGGGTTCAAATCCCGGACGAGCTCTTTATATGTTATTTGACTAAAACTATGTACAGTGCTCTACTTTACTGCATTGTTGTGACATCTGCATCTAAGACATGTCAACATTAAAATAGACCATTTCTGAATGGCAAAGCAACTTTTTGGACTACAGCTTCGGTTATTGTTTAGAAGCAAGAGATCCCTGGCCCTTTTTTGGGTTAAATTGCCAGCCAAGCCTACATTGACAACAAAAATGTGGATGCTCTGGTAGCTATTACACTAGCGATACCTTTCACTAAGTGAATCGCAACTGCAGACGAGTGAGGGTGAATAAATAATTTGCTGTTAAGCCAGTGTCCACAGAGCATAGATCTAGCACATCTGGCTCTTACATTAGCATGACAAGCCGGGACTGTATTTTCCCTAGCACGTGTGGTACATTACGCTTTCAAGTACAGTCTCCAGGAGTTGAATTGTGTTACTGTCTTTTTAGCCCAAATACCAACTGATTTGTGCATAAGGGCTTGATACATTCATGTGTGTAGTCAAGACTGAGACTGTGCACTAGGCAAAAGAGCCAAAAAAGCCAAAATAAACGCCTCAAAAGGACAAAAAAAGAAATCAAATGTTGAAACAGTAGGCTCGTTGGTCTAGTCGTATGATTCTCGCTTCGGGTGTGAGAGGTCCCGGGTTCAAATCCCGGAAGAGCCCTTTATATGTTATTTGACTAAAACTATGTACAGTGCTCTACTTTACTGCATTGTTGTGACATCTGCATCTAAGACATGTCAACATTAAAATAGACCATTTCTGAATGGCAAAGCAACTTTTTGGACTACAGCTTCGGTTATTGTTTAGAAGCAAGAGATCCCTGGCCCTTTTTTGGGTTAAATTGCCAGCCAAGCCTACATTGACAACAAAAATGTGGATGCTCTGGTAGCTATTACAATAGCGATACCTGTCACGAAGTGAATCGCAACTGCAGACGAGTGAGGGTGAATAAATAATTTGCTGTTAAGCCAGTGTCCACAGAGCATAGATCTAGCACATCTGGCTCTTACATTAGCATGACAAGCCGGGACTGTATTTTCCCTAGCACGTGTGGTACATTACGCTTTCAAGTACAGTCTCCAGGAGTTGAATTGTGTTACTGTCTTTTTAGCCCAAATACCAACTGATTTGTGCATAAGGGCTTGATACATTCATGTGTGTAGTCAAGACTGAGACTGTGCACTAGGCAAAAGAGCCAAAAAAGCCAAAATAAACGCCTCAAAAGGCCAAAATAAGAAAGCAAATCTCGAACTAGTAGGCTTTTTGGTCTAGGCGTATGATTCTCGCTTTGGGTGCGAGAGATCCCGGAAGAGCCCTTTATATGTTATTTGACTAAAACTATGTACAGTGCTCTACTTTACTGCATTGTTGTGACATCTGCATCTAAGACATGTCAACATTAAAATAGACCATTTCTGAATGGCAAAGCAACTTTTTGGACTACAGCTTCGGTTATTGTTTAGAAGCAAGAGATCCCTGGCCCTTTTTTGGGTTAAATTGCCAGCCAAGCCTACATTGACAACAAAAATGTGGATGCTCTGGTAGCTATTACACTAGCGATACCTTTCACTAAGTGAATCGCAACTGCAGACGAGTGAGGGTGAATAAATAATTTGCTGTTAAGCCAGTGTCCACAGAGCATAGATCTAGCACATCTGGCTCTTACGTTAGCATGACAAGCCGGGACTGTATTTTCCCTAGCACGTGTGGTACATTACGTTTTCAAGTACAGTCTTCAGGAGTTGAATTGTGTTACTGTCTTTTCAGCCCAAATGACAACTGATTTGTGCATAAAAGCGTGATACATAGATGTGTGTAGTCAAGACTGAGAATGTGCACTAGGCAAAAGAGCCAAAAAAGCCTAAATAAACGCCTCAAAAGGCCAAAATAAGAAATCAAATCTTGAACTAGTAGGCTCGTTGGTCTAGTCGTATGATTCTCGCTTCGGGTGTGAGAGGTCCTGGGTTCAAATCCCGGACAAGCCCTTTATATGTTATTTGACTAAAATTATGTACAGTGCTCTTCTTTACTGCATTGTTGTGACATCTGCTTCTAAGACATGTCAACGTTTAAACAGACAGTTTCTGAATGGCAAAGCAGCTTGTTGGACTACATCTTCAGTTATTCTGTTATTGTTTAGAAGCGAGAGATCCCTGGCCCTTTTTTGGGTTAAATTGCCAGCCAAGCCTACATTGACAACAAAAATGTGGATGCTCTGGTAGCTATTACAATAGCGATACCTGTCACGAAGTGAATCGCAACTGCAGACGAGTGAGGGTGAATAAATAATTTGCTGTTAAGCCAGTGTCCACAGAGCATAGATCTAGCACATCTGGCTCTTACATTAGCATGACAAGACGGGACTGTATTTTCCCTAGCACGTGTGGTATATTACGTTTTCAAGTACAGTCTCCAGGAGTTGAATTGTGTTACTGTCTTTTCAGCCCAAATGCCAACTGATTTGTGCATAAGGGCTTGATACATTCATGTGTGTAGTCAAGACTGAGACTGTGCACTAGGCAAAAGAGCCAAAAAAAGCCAAAATAAACGCCTCAAAAGGCCAAAATAAGAAAGCAAATACGGAACTATTAGGCTCGTTGGTCTAGGCGTATGATTCTCGCTTTGGGTGCGAGAGGTCCCGGGTTCAAATCCCGGACGAGCTCTTTATATGTTATTTGACTAAAACTATGTACAGTGCTCTACTTTACTGCATTGTTGTGACATCTGCATCTAAGACATGTCAACATTAAAATAGACCATTTCTGAATGGCAAAGCAACTTTTTGGACTACAGCTTCGGTTATTGTTTAGAAGCAAGAGATCCCTGGCCCTTTTTTGGGTTAAATTGCCAGCCAAGCCTACATTGACAACAAAAATGTGGATGCTCTGGTAGCTATTACACTAGCGATACCTTTCACTAAGTGAATCGCAACTGCAGACGAGTGAGGGTGAATAAATAATTTGCTGTTAAGCCAGTGTCCACAGAGCATAGATCTAGCACATCTGGCTCTTACATTAGCATGACAAGCCGGGACTGTATTTTCCCTAGCACGTGTGGTACATTACGCTTTCAAGTACAGTCTCCAGGAGTTGAATTGTGTTACTGTCTTTTTAGCCCAAATACCAACTGATTTGTGCATAAGGGCTTGATACATTCATGTGTGTAGTCAAGACTGAGACTGTGCACTAGGCAAAAGAGCCAAAAAAGCCAAAATAAACGCCTCAAAAGGACAAAAAAAGAAATCAAATGTTGAAATAGTAGGCTCGTTGGTCTAGTCGTATGATTCTCGCTTCGGGTGTGAGAGGTCCCGGGTTCAAATCCCGGAAGAGCCCTTTATATGTTATTTGACTAAAACTATGTACAGTGCTCTACTTTACTGCATTGTTGTGACATCTGCATCTAAGACATGTCAACATTAAAATAGACCATTTCTGAATGGCAAAGCAACTTTTTGGACTACAGCTTCGGTTATTGTTTAGAAGCAAGAGATCCCTGGCCCTTTTTTGGGTTAAATTGCCAGCCAAGCCTACATTGACAACAAAAATGTGGATGCTCTGGTAGCTATTACAATAGCGATACCTGTCACGAAGTGAATCGCAACTGCAGACGAGTGAGGGTGAATAAATAATTTGCTGTTAAGCCAGTGTCCACAGAGCATAGATCTAGCACATCTGGCTCTTACATTAGCATGACAAGCCGGGACTGTATTTTCCCTAGCACGTGTGGTACATTACGCTTTCAAGTACAGTCTCCAGGAGTTGAATTGTGTTACTGTCTTTTTAGCCCAAATACCAACTGATTTGTGCATAAGGGCTTGATACATTCATGTGTGTAGTCAAGACTGAGACTGTGCACTAGGCAAAAGAGCCAAAAAAGCCAAAATAAACGCCTCAAAAGGCCAAAATAAGAAAGCAAATCTCGAACTAGTAGGCTTTTTGGTCTAGGCGTATGATTCTCGCTTTGGGTGCGAGAGATCCCGGAAGAGCCCTTTATATGTTATTTGACTAAAACTATGTACAGTGCTCTACTTTACTGCATTGTTGTGACATCTGCATCTAAGACATGTCAACATTAAAATAGACCATTTCTGAATGGCAAAGCAACTTTTTGGACTACAGCTTCGGTTATTGTTTAGAAGCAAGAGATCCCTGGCCCTTTTTTGGGTTAAATTGCCAGCCAAGCCTACATTGACAACAAAAATGTGGATGCTCTGGTAGCTATTACACTAGCGATACCTTTCACTAAGTGAATCGCAACTGCAGACGAGTGAGGGTGAATAAATAATTTGCTGTTAAGCCAGTGTCCACAGAGCATAGATCTAGCACATCTGGCTCTTACGTTAGCATGACAAGCCGGGACTGTATTTTCCCTAGCACGTGTGGTACATTACGTTTTCAAGTACAGTCTTCAGGAGTTGAATTGTGTTACTGTCTTTTCAGCCCAAATGACAACTGATTTGTGCATAAAAGCGTGATACATAGATGTGTGTAGTCAAGACTGAGAATGTGCACTAGGCAAAAGAGCCAAAAAAGCCTAAATAAACGCCTCAAAAGGCCAAAATAAGAAATCAAATCTTGAACTAGTAGGCTCGTTGGTCTAGTCGTATGATTCTCGCTTCGGGTGTGAGAGGTCCTGGGTTCAAATCCCGGACAAGCCCTTTATATGTTATTTGACTAAAATTATGTACAGTGCTCTTCTTTACTGCATTGTTGTGACATCTGCTTCTAAGACATGTCAACGTTTAAACAGACCGTTTCTGAATGGCAAAGCAGCTTGTTGGACTACATCTTCAGTTATTCTGTTATTGTTTAGAAGCGAGAGATCCCTGGCCCTTTTTTGGGTTAAATTGCCAGCCAAGCCTACATTGACAACAAAAATGTGGATGCTCTGGTAGCTATTACAATAGCGATACCTGTCACGAAGTGAATCGCAACTGCAGACGAGTGAGGGTGAATAAATAATTTGCTGTTAAGCCAGTGTCCACAGAGCATAGATCTAGCACATCTGGCTCTTACATTAGCATGACAAGACGGGACTGTATTTTCCCTAGCACGTGTGGTATATTACGTTTTCAAGTACAGTCTCCAGGAGTTGAATTGTGTTACTGTCTTTTCAGCCCAAATGCCAACTGATTTGTGCATAAGGGCTTGATACATTCATGTGTGTAGTCAAGACTGAGACTGTGCACTAGGCAAAAGAGCCAAAAAAAGCCAAAATAAACGCCTCAAAAGGCCAAAATAAGAAAGCAAATACGGAACTATTAGGCTCGTTGGTCTAGGCGTATGATTCTCGCTTTGGGTGCGAGAGGTCCCGGGTTCAAATCCCGGACGAGCTCTTTATATGTTATTTGACTAAAACTATGTACAGTGCTCTACTTTACTGCATTGTTGTGACATCTGCATCTAAGACATGTCAACATTAAAATAGACCATTTCTGAATGGCAAAGCAACTTTTTGGACTACAGCTTCGGTTATTGTTTAGAAGCAAGAGATCCCTGGCCCTTTTTTGGGTTAAATTGCCAGCCAAGCCTACATTGACAACAAAAATGTGGATGCTCTGGTAGCTATTACACTAGCGATACCTTTCACTAAGTGAATCGCAACTGCAGACGAGTGAGGGTGAATAAATAATTTGCTGTTAAGCCAGTGTCCACAGAGCATAGATCTAGCACATCTGGCTCTTACATTAGCATGACAAGCCGGGACTGTATTTTCCCTAGCACGTGTGGTACATTACGCTTTCAAGTACAGTCTCCAGGAGTTGAATTGTGTTACTGTCTTTTTAGCCCAAATACCAACTGATTTGTGCATAAGGGCTTGATACATTCATGTGTGTAGTCAAGACTGAGACTGTGCACTAGGCAAAAGAGCCAAAAAAGCCAAAATAAACGCCTCAAAAGGACAAAAAAAGAAATCAAATGTTGAAATAGTAGGCTCGTTGGTCTAGTCGTATGATTCTCGCTTCGGGTGTGAGAGGTCCCGGGTTCAAATCCCGGAAGAGCCCTTTATATGTTATTTGACTAAAACTATGTACAGTGCTCTACTTTACTGCATTGTTGTGACATCTGCATCTAAGACATGTCAACATTAAAATAGACCATTTCTGAATGGCAAAGCAACTTTTTGGACTACAGCTTCGGTTATTGTTTAGAAGCAAGAGATCCCTGGCCCTTTTTTGGGTTAAATTGCCAGCCAAGCCTACATTGACAACAAAAATGTGGATGCTCTGGTAGCTATTACAATAGCGATACCTGTCACGAAGTGAATCGCAACTGCAGACGAGTGAGGGTGAATAAATAATTTGCTGTTAAGCCAGTGTCCACAGAGCATAGATCTAGCACATCTGGCTCTTACATTAGCATGACAAGCCGGGACTGTATTTTCCCTAGCACGTGTGGTACATTACGCTTTCAAGTACAGTCTCCAGGAGTTGAATTGTGTTACTGTCTTTTTAGCCCAAATACCAACTGATTTGTGCATAAGGGCTTGATACATTCATGTGTGTAGTCAAGACTGAGACTGTGCACTAGGCAAAAGAGCCAAAAAAGCCAAAATAAACGCCTCAAAAGGCCAAAATAAGAAAGCAAATCTCGAACTAGTAGGCTTTTTGGTCTAGGCGTATGATTCTCGCTTTGGGTGCGAGAGATCCCGGAAGAGCCCTTTATATGTTATTTGACTAAAACTATGTACAGTGCTCTACTTTACTGCATTGTTGTGACATCTGCATCTAAGACATGTCAACATTAAAATAGACCATTTCTGAATGGCAAAGCAACTTTTTGGACTACAGCTTCGGTTATTGTTTAGAAGCAAGAGATCCCTGGCCCTTTTTTGGGTTAAATTGCCAGCCAAGCCTACATTGACAACAAAAATGTGGATGCTCTGGTAGCTATTACACTAGCGATACCTTTCACTAAGTGAATCGCAACTGCAGACGAGTGAGGGTGAATAAATAATTTGCTGTTAAGCCAGTGTCCACAGAGCATAGATCTAGCACATCTGGCTCTTACGTTAGCATGACAAGCCGGGACTGTATTTTCCCTAGCACGTGTGGTACATTACGTTTTCAAGTACAGTCTTCAGGAGTTGAATTGTGTTACTGTCTTTTCAGCCCAAATGACAACTGATTTGTGCATAAAAGCGTGATACATAGATGTGTGTAGTCAAGACTGAGAATGTGCACTAGGCAAAAGAGCCAAAAAAGCCTAAATAAACGCCTCAAAAGGCCAAAATAAGAAATCAAATCTTGAACTAGTAGGCTCGTTGGTCTAGTCGTATGATTCTCGCTTCGGGTGTGAGAGGTCCTGGGTTCAAATCCCGGACAAGCCCTTTATATGTTATTTGACTAAAATTATGTACAGTGCTCTTCTTTACTGCATTGTTGTGACATCTGCTTCTAAGACATGTCAACGTTTAAACAGACAGTTTCTGAATGGCAAAGCAGCTTGTTGGACTACATCTTCAGTTATTCTGTTATTGTTTAGAAGCGAGAGATCCCTGGCCCTTTTTTGGGTTAAATTGCCAGCCAAGCCTACATTGACAACAAAAATGTGGATGCTCTGGTAGCTATTACAATAGCGATACCTGTCACGAAGTGAATCGCAACTGCAGACGAGTGAGGGTGAATAAATAATTTGCTGTTAAGCCAGTGTCCACAGAGCATAGATCTAGCACATCTGGCTCTTACATTAGCATGACAAGACGGGACTGTATTTTCCCTAGCACGTGTGGTATATTACGTTTTCAAGTACAGTCTCCAGGAGTTGAATTGTGTTACTGTCTTTTCAGCCCAAATGCCAACTGATTTGTGCATAAGGGCTTGATACATTCATGTGTGTAGTCAAGACTGAGACTGTGCACTAGGCAAAAGAGCCAAAAAAAGCCAAAATAAACGCCTCAAAAGGCCAAAATAAGAAAGCAAATACGGAACTATTAGGCTCGTTGGTCTAGGCGTATGATTCTCGCTTTGGGTGCGAGAGGTCCCGGGTTCAAATCCCGGACGAGCTCTTTATATGTTATTTGACTAAAACTATGTACAGTGCTCTACTTTACTGCATTGTTGTGACATCTGCATCTAAGACATGTCAACATTAAAATAGACCATTTCTGAATGGCAAAGCAACTTTTTGGACTACAGCTTCGGTTATTGTTTAGAAGCAAGAGATCCCTGGCCCTTTTTTGGGTTAAATTGCCAGCCAAGCCTACATTGACAACAAAAATGTGGATGCTCTGGTAGCTATTACACTAGCGATACCTTTCACTAAGTGAATCGCAACTGCAGACGAGTGAGGGTGAATAAATAATTTGCTGTTAAGCCAGTGTCCACAGAGCATAGATCTAGCACATCTGGCTCTTACATTAGCATGACAAGCCGGGACTGTATTTTCCCTAGCACGTGTGGTACATTACGCTTTCAAGTACAGTCTCCAGGAGTTGAATTGTGTTACTGTCTTTTTAGCCCAAATACCAACTGATTTGTGCATAAGGGCTTGATACATTCATGTGTGTAGTCAAGACTGAGACTGTGCACTAGGCAAAAGAGCCAAAAAAGCCAAAATAAACGCCTCAAAAGGACAAAAAAAGAAATCAAATGTTGAAATAGTAGGCTCGTTGGTCTAGTCGTATGATTCTCGCTTCGGGTGTGAGAGGTCCCGGGTTCAAATCCCGGAAGAGCCCTTTATATGTTATTTGACTAAAACTATGTACAGTGCTCTACTTTACTGCATTGTTGTGACATCTGCATCTAAGACATGTCAACATTAAAATAGACCATTTCTGAATGGCAAAGCAACTTTTTGGACTACAGCTTCGGTTATTGTTTAGAAGCAAGAGATCCCTGGCCCTTTTTTGGGTTAAATTTCCAGCCAAGCCTACATTGACAACAAAAATGTGGATGCTCTGGTAGCTATTACAATAGCGATACCTGTCACGAAGTGAATCGCAACTGCAGACGAGTGAGGGTGAATAAATAATTTGCTGTTAAGCCAGTGTCCACAGAGCATAGATCTAGCACATCTGGCTCTTACATTAGCATGACAAGACGGGACTGTATTTTCCCTAGCACGTGTGGTATATTACGTTTTCAAGTACAGTCTCCAGGAGTTGAATTGTGTTACTGTCTTTTCAGCCCAAATGCCAACTGATTTGTGCATAAGGGCTTGATACATTCATGTGTGTAGTCAAGACTGAGACTGTGCACTAGGCAAAAGAGCCAAAAAAAGCCAAAATAAACGCCTCAAAAGGCCAAAATAAGAAAGCAAATGTTGAACTAGTAGGCTCGTTGGTCTAGGCGTATGATTCTCGCTTTGGGTGCGAGAGGTCCCGGGTTCAAATCCCGGACGAGCCCTTTATATGTTATTTGACTAAAACTATGTACAGTGCTCTACTTTACTGCATTGTTGTGACATCTGCATCTAAGACATGTCAACATTAAAATAGACCATTTCTGAATGGCAAAGCAACTTTTTGGACTACAGCTTCGGTTATTGTTTAGAAGCAAGAGATCCCTGGCCCTTTTTTGGGTTAAATTGCCAGCCAAGCCTACATTGACAACAAAAATGTGGATGCTCTGGTAGCTATTACACTAGCGATACCTTTCACTAAGTGAATCGCAACTGCAGACGAGTGAGGGTGAATAAATAATTTGCTGTTAAGCCAGTGTCCACAGAGCATAGATCTAGCACATCTGGCTCTTACATTAGCATGACAAGCCGCGACTGTATTTTCCCTAGCACGTGTGGTACATTACGTTTTCAAGTACAGTCTTCAGGAGTTGAATTGTGTTACTGTCTTTTCAGCCCAAATGCCAACTGATTTGTGTATAAAAGCGTGATACATAGATGTGTGTAGTCAAGACTGAGAATGTGCACTAGGCAAAAGAGCCAAAAAAGCCTAAACAAACGCCTCAAAAGGCCAAAATAAGAAATCAAATGTTGAACTAGTAGGCTCGTTGGTCTAGTCGTATGATTCTCGCTTCGGGTGTGAGAGGTCCTGGGTTCAAATCCCGGACAAGCCCTTTATATGTTATTTGACTAAAATTATGTACAGTGCTCTTCTTTACTGCATTGTTGTGACATCTGCTTCTAAGACATGTCAACGTTTAAACAGACCGTTTCTGAATGGCAAAGCAGCTTGTTGGACTACATCTTCAGTTATTCTGTTATTGTTTAGAAGCGAGAGATCCCTGGCCCTTTTTTGGGTTAAATTGCCAGCCAAGCCTACATTGACAACAAAAATGTGGATGCTCTGGTAGCTATTACAATAGCGATACCTGTCACGAAGTGAATCGCAACTGCAGACGAGTGAGGGT
Organism: Brachyhypopomus gauderio; assembly: GCF_052324685.1. NCBI lineage: Eukaryota > Metazoa > Chordata > Actinopteri > Gymnotiformes > Hypopomidae > Brachyhypopomus > Brachyhypopomus gauderio. Next base: position 3,792,358 of record NC_135218.1, read on the forward strand.
GAATAAATAATTTGCTGTTAAGCCAGTGTCCACAGAGCATAGATCTAGCACATCTGGCTCTTACATTAGCATGACAAGACGGGACTGTATTTTCCCTAGCACATGTGGTATATTACGTTTTCAAGTACAGTCTCCAGGAGTTGAATTGTGTTACTGTCTTTTCAGCCCAAATGCCAACTGATTTGTGCATAAGGGCTTGATACATTCATGTGTGTAGTCAAGACTGAGACTGTGCACTAGGCAAAAGAGCCAAAAAAAGCCAAAATAAACGCCTCAAAAGGCCAAAATAAGAAAGCAAATACGGAACTAGTAGGCTCGTTGGTCTAGGCGTATGATTCTCGCTTTGGGTGCGAGAGGTCCCGTGTTCAAATCCCGGACGAGCCCTTTATATGTTATTTGACTAAAACTATGTACAGTGCTCTACTTTACTGCATTGTTGTGACATCTGCATCTAAGACATGTCAACAATAAAATAGACCATTTCTGAATGGCAAAGCAACTTTTTGGACTACAGCTTCGGTTATTGTTTAGAAGCAAGAGATCCCTGGCCCTTTTTTGGGTTAAATTGCCAGCCAAGCCTACATTGACAACAAAAATGTGGATGCTCTGGTAGCTATTACACTAGCGATACCTTTCACTAAGTGAATCGCAACTGCAGACGAGTGAGGGTGAATAAATAATTTGCTGTTAAGCCAGTGTCCACAGAGCATAGATCTAGCACATCTGGCTCTTACATTAGCATGACAAGCCGGGACTGTATTTTCCCTAGCACGTGTGGTACATTACGCTTTCAAGTACAGTCTCCAGGAGTTGAATTGTGTTACTGTCTTTTTAGCCCAAATACCAACTGATTTGTGCATAAGGGCTTGATACATTCATGTGTGTAGTCAAGACTGAGACTGTGCACTAGGCAAAAGAGCCAAAAAAGCCAAAATAAACGCCTCAAAAGGCCAAAATAAGAAAGCAAATCTCGAACTAGTAGGCTTTTTGGTCTAGGCGTATGATTCTCGCTTTGGGTGCGAGAGATCCCGGAAGAGCCCTTTATATGTTATTTGACTAAAACTATGTACAGTGCTCTACTTTACTGCATTGTTGTGACATCTGCATCTAAGATATGTCAACATTAAAATAGACCATTTCTGAATGGCAAAGCAACTTTTTGGACTACAGCTTCGGTTATTGTTTAGAAGCAAGAGATCCCTGGCCCTTTTTTGGGTTAAATTGCCAGCCAAGCCTACATTGACAACAAAAATGTGGATGCTCTGGTAGCTATTACACTAGCGATACCTTTCACTAAGTGAATCGCAACTGCAGACGAGTGAGGGTGAATAAATAATTTGCTGTTAAGCCAGTGTCCACAGAGCATAGATCTAGCACATCTGGCTCTTACGTTAGCATGACAAGCCGGGACTGTATTTTCCCTAGCACGTGTGGTACATTACGTTTTCAAGTACAGTCTTCAGGAGTTGAATTGTGTTACTGTCTTTTCAGCCCAAATGACAACTGATTTGTGCATAAAAGCGTGATACATAGATGTGTGTAGTCAAGACTGAGAATGTGCACTAGGCAAAAGAGCCAAAAAAGCCTAAATAAACGCCTCAAAAGGCCAAAATAAGAAATCAAATCTTGAACTAGTAGGCTCGTTGGTCTAGTCGTATGATTCTCGCTTCGGGTGTGAGAGGTCCTGGGTTCAAATCCCGGACAAGCCCTTTATATGTTATTTGACTAAAATTATGTACAGTGCTCTTCTTTACTGCATTGTTGTGACATCTGCTTCTAAGACATGTCAACGTTTAAACAGACCGTTTCTGAATGGCAAAGCAGCTTGTTGGACTACATCTTCAGTTATTCTGTTATTGTTTAGAAGCGAGAGATCCCTGGCCCTTTTTTGGGTTAAATTGCCAGCCAAGCCTACATTGACAACAAAAATGTGGATGCTCTGGTAGCTATTACAATAGCGATACCTGTCACGAAGTGAATCGCAACTGCAGACGAGTGAGGGTGAATAAATAATTTGCTGTTAAGCCAGTGTCCACAGAGCATAGATCTAGCACATCTGGCTCTTACATTAGCATGACAAGACGGGACTGTATTTTCCCTAGCACGTGTGGTATATTACGTTTTCAAGTACAGTCTCCAGGAGTTGAATTGTGTTACTGTCTTTTCAGCCCAAATGCCAACTGATTTGTGCATAAGGGCTTGATACATTCATGTGTGTAGTCAAGACTGAGACTGTGCACTAGGCAAAAGAGCCAAAAAAAGCCAAAATAAACGCCTCAAAAGGCCAAAATAAGAAAGCAAATACGGAACTATTAGGCTCGTTGGTCTAGGCGTATGATTCTCGCTTTGGGTGCGAGAGGTCCCGGGTTCAAATCCCGGACGAGCCCTTTATATGTTATTTGACTAAAACTATGTACAGTGCTCTACTTTACTGCATTGTTGTGACATCTGCATCTAAGACATGTCAACATTAAAATAGACCATTTCTGAATGGCAAAGCAACTTTTTGGACTACAGCTTCGGTTATTGTTTAGAAGCAAGAGATCCCTGGCCCTTTTTTGGGTTAAATTGCCAGCCAAGCCTACATTGACAACAAAAATGTGGATGCTCTGGTAGCTATTACACTAGCGATACCTTTCACTAAGTGAATCGCAACTGCAGACGAGTGAGGGTGAATAAATAATTTGCTGTTAAGCCAGTGTCCACAGAGCATAGATCTAGCACATCTGGCTCTTACATTAGCATGACAAGCCGGGACTGTATTTTCCCTAGCACGTGTGGTACATTACGCTTTCAAGTACAGTCTCCAGGAGTTGAATTGTGTTACTGTCTTTTTAGCCCAAATACCAACTGATTTGTGCATAAGGGCTTGATACATTCATGTGTGTAGTCAAGACTGAGACTGTGCACTAGGCAAAAGAGCCAAAAAAGCCAAAATAAACGCCTCAAAAGGACAAAAAAAGAAATCAAATGTTGAAATAGTAGGCTCGTTGGTCTAGTCGTATGATTCTCGCTTCGGGTGTGAGAGGTCCCGGGTTCAAATCCCGGAAGAGCCCTTTATATGTTATTTGACTAAAACTATGTACAGTGCTCTACTTTACTGCATTGTTGTGACATCTGCATCTAAGACATGTCAACATTAAAATAGACCATTTCTGAATGGCAAAGCAACTTTTTGGACTACAGCTTCGGTTATTGTTTAGAAGCAAGAGATCCCTGGCCCTTTTTTGGGTTAAATTGCCAGCCAAGCCTACATTGACAACAAAAATGTGGATGCTCTGGTAGCTATTACAATAGCGATACCTGTCACGAAGTGAATCGCAACTGCAGACGAGTGAGGGTGAATAAATAATTTGCTGTTAAGCCAGTGTCCACAGAGCATAGATCTAGCACATCTGGCTCTTACATTAGCATGACAAGCCGGGACTGTATTTTCCCTAGCACGTGTGGTACATTACGCTTTCAAGTACAGTCTCCAGGAGTTGAATTGTGTTACTGTCTTTTTAGCCCAAATACCAACTGATTTGTGCATAAGGGCTTGATACATTCATGTGTGTAGTCAAGACTGAGACTGTGCACTAGGCAAAAGAGCCAAAAAAGCCAAAATAAACGCCTCAAAAGGCCAAAATAAGAAAGCAAATCTCGAACTAGTAGGCTTTTTGGTCTAGGCGTATGATTCTCGCTTTGGGTGCGAGAGATCCCGGAAGAGCCCTTTATATGTTATTTGACTAAAACTATGTACAGTGCTCTACTTTACTGCATTGTTGTGACATCTGCATCTAAGACATGTCAACATTAAAATAGACCATTTCTGAATGGCAAAGCAACTTTTTGGACTACAGCTTCGGTTATTGTTTAGAAGCAAGAGATCCCTGGCCCTTTTTTGGGTTAAATTGCCAGCCAAGCCTACATTGACAACAAAAATGTGGATGCTCTGGTAGCTATTACACTAGCGATACCTTTCACTAAGTGAATCGCAACTGCAGACGAGTGAGGGTGAATAAATAATTTGCTGTTAAGCCAGTGTCCACAGAGCATAGATCTAGCACATCTGGCTCTTACGTTAGCATGACAAGCCGGGACTGTATTTTCCCTAGCACGTGTGGTACATTACGTTTTCAAGTACAGTCTTCAGGAGTTGAATTGTGTTACTGTCTTTTCAGCCCAAATGACAACTGATTTGTGCATAAAAGCGTGATACATAGATGTGTGTAGTCAAGACTGAGAATGTGCACTAGGCAAAAGAGCCAAAAAAGCCTAAATAAACGCCTCAAAAGGCCAAAATAAGAAATCAAATCTTGAACTAGTAGGCTCGTTGGTCTAGTCGTATGATTCTCGCTTCGGGTGTGAGAGGTCCTGGGTTCAAATCCCGGACAAGCCCTTTATATGTTATTTGACTAAAATTATGTACAGTGCTCTTCTTTACTGCATTGTTGTGACATCTGCTTCTAAGACATGTCAACGTTTAAACAGACCGTTTCTGAATGGCAAAGCAGCTTGTTGGACTACATCTTCAGTTATTCTGTTATTGTTTAGAAGCGAGAGATCCCTGGCCCTTTTTTGGGTTAAATTGCCAGCCAAGCCTACATTGACAACAAAAATGTGGATGCTCTGGTAGCTATTACAATAGCGATACCTGTCACGAAGTGAATCGCAACTGCAGACGAGTGAGGGTGAATAAATAATTTGCTGTTAAGCCAGTGTCCACAGAGCATAGATCTAGCACATCTGGCTCTTACATTAGCACAGTGGTTCCCAAACTTTTTCTGCCGTGCCCCCCTTTAGTAGATGAGAATATTTTTGCGCCCCCCCTACACACCCCCCCCCCCCCCCCCCATATTGACTGGTGAGAACCCCATAGGTTCACAACTTTGGTCAAACATGAAAAAAATTAACTGCAAGAAACATTTTAAATGGTTCAAGAATTCTAAATGTAATTTAAAATAAATAAGGAGATGAAATAAGAGAAACAGCAATACATATGCGGCTAGTTTGCAAGCGCAGACATCACGCAGAGCACAAAGCATGTAACGGCCAGAAATATGTGTACTGTCTCTTTAAGGGAGCGAGTTGAGCGTGCGTATGGAATATTGTTTTTTTAGCTTTCCGCCGTAGACCGAGTCAGACCACTGCTCTTTAATTTATTTCTGTAAGTAACGCATTAAATGAGCTTTGGACAACTCACCAGTTCATGTATGAACAGTGAAGTATTGCTGGAGCCCAGGTTTATTTTGGTCAACCAGCAAATAAACGGACTAAGTGGAATACCACCAGCGCGAGTATTAGGGTTGAACTAACTCCGAAAAGCAAGCAATACAAGCATAGAATTAGAGTGAATAGATCTGTTTTTATGGATCGGTCACATTGTCCCCGATACCCGATCTAGAATTTTTTCAGATATTAATATCGGAATCGGTGCATCCCTAAGACACATGTGCACGTTTTACTTTCAAGCTCCGCGCCCCCCCTGCAATAGCTCCGCGCCCCACCTAGGGGGCGCGCCCCCCACTTTGGGAACCACTGCATTAGCATGACAAGACGGGACTGTATTTTCCCTAGCACGTGTGGTATATTACGTTTTCAAGTACAGTCTCCAGGAGTTGAATTGTGTTACTGTCTTTTCAGCCCAAATGCCAACTGATTTGTGCATAAGGGCTTGATACATTCATGTGTGTAGTCAAGACTGAGACTGTGCACTAGGCAAAAGAGCCAAAAAAAGCCAAAATAAACGCCTCAAAAGGCCAAAATAAGAAAGCAAATACGGAACTATTAGGCTCGTTGGTCTAGGCGTATGATTCTCGCTTTGGGTGCGAGAGGTCCCGGGTTCAAATCCCGGACGAGCCCTTTATATGTTATTTGACTAAAACTATGTACAGTGCTCTACTTTACTGCATTGTTGTGACATCTGCATCTAAGACATGTCAACATTAAAATAGACCATTTCTGAATGGCAAAGCAACTTTTTGGACTACAGCTTCGGTTATTGTTTAGAAGCAAGAGATCCCTGGCCCTTTTTTGGGTTAAATTGCCAGCCAAGCCTACATTGACAACAAAAATGTGGATGCTCTGGTAGCTATTACACTAGCGATACCTTTCACTAAGTGAATCGCAACTGCAGACGAGTGAGGGTGAATAAATAATTTGCTGTTAAGCCAGTGTCCACAGAGCATAGATCTAGCACATCTGGCTCTTACATTAGCATGACAAGCCGGGACTGTATTTTCCCTAGCACGTGTGGTACATTACGCTTTCAAGTACAGTCTCCAGGAGTTGAATTGTGTTACTGTCTTTTTAGCCCAAATACCAACTGATTTGTGCATAAGGGCTTGATACATTCATGTGTGTAGTCAAGACTGAGACTGTGCACTAGGCAAAAGAGCCAAAAAAGCCAAAATAAACGCCTCAAAAGGCCAAAATAAGAAAGCAAATCTCGAACTAGTAGGCTTTTTGGTCTAGGCGTATGATTCTCGCTTTGGGTGCGAGAGATCCCGGAAGAGCCCTTTATATGTTATTTGACTAAAACTATGTACAGTGCTCTACTTTACTGCATTGTTGTGACATCTGCATCTAAGATATGTCAACATTAAAATAGACCATTTCTGAATGGCAAAGCAACTTTTTGGACTACAGCTTCAGTTATTGTTTAGAAGCAAGAGATCCCTGGCCCTTTTTTGGGTTAAATTGCCAGCCAAGCCTACATTGACAACAAAAATGTGGATGCTCTGGTAGCTATTACACTAGCGATACCTTTCACTAAGTGAATCGCAACTGCAGACGAGTGAGGGTGAATAAATAATTTGCTGTTAAGCCAGTGTCCACAGAGCATAGATCTAGCACATCTGGCTCTTACGTTAGCATGACAAGCCGGGACTGTATTTTCCCTAGCACGTGTGGTACATTACGTTTTCAAGTACAGTCTTCAGGAGTTGAATTGTGTTACTGTCTTTTCAGCCCAAATGACAACTGATTTGTGCATAAAAGCGTGATACATAGATGTGTGTAGTCAAGACTGAGAATGTGCACTAGGCAAAAGAGCCAAAAAAGCCTAAATAAACGCCTCAAAAGGCCAAAATAAGAAATCAAATCTTGAACTAGTAGGCTCGTTGGTCTAGTCGTATGATTCTCGCTTCGGGTGTGAGAGGTCCTGGGTTCAAATCCCGGACAAGCCCTTTATATGTTATTTGACTAAAATTATGTACAGTGCTCTTCTTTACTGCATTGTTGTGACATCTGCTTCTAAGACATGTCAACGTTTAAACAGACCGTTTCTGAATGGCAAAGCAGCTTGTTGGACTACATCTTCAGTTATTCTGTTATTGTTTAGAAGCGAGAGATCCCTGGCCCTTTTTTGGGTTAAATTGCCAGCCAAGCCTACATTGACAACAAAAATGTGGATGCTCTGGTAGCTATTACAATAGCGATACCTGTCACGAAGTGAATCGCAACTGCAGACGAGTGAGGGTGAATAAATAATTTGCTGTTAAGCCAGTGTCCACAGAGCATAGATCTAGCACATCTGGCTCTTACATTAGCATGACAAGACGGGACTGTATTTTCCCTAGCACGTGTGGTATATTACGTTTTCAAGTACAGTCTCCAGGAGTTGAATTGTGTTACTGTCTTTTCAGCCCAAATGCCAACTGATTTGTGCATAAGGGCTTGATACATTCATGTGTGTAGTCAAGACTGAGACTGTGCACTAGGCAAAAGAGCCAAAAAAAGCCAAAATAAACGCCTCAAAAGGCCAAAATAAGAAAGCAAATACGGAACTAGTAGGCTCGTTGGTCTAGGCGTATGATTCTCGCTTTGGGTGCGAGAGGTCCCGTGTTCAAATCCCGGACGAGCCCTTTATATGTTATTTGACTAAAACTATGTACAGTGCTCTACTTTACTGCATTGTTGTGACATCTGCATCTAAGACATGTCAACAATAAAATAGACCATTTCTGAATGGCAAAGCAACTTTTTGGACTACAGCTTCGGTTATTGTTTAGAAGCAAGAGATCCCTGGCCCTTTTTTGGGTTAAATTGCCAGCCAAGCCTACATTGACAACAAAAATGTGGATGCTCTGGTAGCTATTACACTAGCGATACCTTTCACTAAGTGAATCGCAACTGCAGACGAGTGAGGGTGAATAAATAATTTGCTGTTAAGCCAGTGTCCACAGAGCATAGATCTAGCACATCTGGCTCTTACATTAGCATGACAAGCCGGGACTGTATTTTCCCTAGCACGTGTGGTACATTACGCTTTCAAGTACAGTCTCCAGGAGTTGAATTGTGTTACTGTCTTTTTAGCCCAAATACCAACTGATTTGTGCATAAGGGCTTGATACATTCATGTGTGTAGTCAAGACTGAGACTGTGCACTAGGCAAAAGAGCCAAAAAAGCCAAAATAAACGCCTCAAAAGGCCAAAATAAGAAAGCAAATCTCGAACTAGTAGGCTTTTTGGTCTAGGCGTATGATTCTCGCTTTGGGTGCGAGAGATCCCGGAAGAGCCCTTTATATGTTATTTGACTAAAACTATGTACAGTGCTCTACTTTACTGCATTGTTGTGACATCTGCATCTAAGATATGTCAACATTAAAATAGACCATTTCTGAATGGCAAAGCAACTTTTTGGACTACAGCTTCGGTTATTGTTTAGAAGCAAGAGATCCCTGGCCCTTTTTTGGGTTAAATTGCCAGCCAAGCCTACATTGACAACAAAAATGTGGATGCTCTGGTAGCTATTACACTAGCGATACCTTTCACTAAGTGAATCGCAACTGCAGACGAGTGAGGGTGAATAAATAATTTGCTGTTAAGCCAGTGTCCACAGAGCATAGATCTAGCACATCTGGCTCTTACGTTAGCATGACAAGCCGGGACTGTATTTTCCCTAGCACGTGTGGTACATTACGTTTTCAAGTACAGTCTTCAGGAGTTGAATTGTGTTACTGTCTTTTCAGCCCAAATGACAACTGATTTGTGCATAAAAGCGTGATACATAGATGTGTGTAGTCAAGACTGAGAATGTGCACTAGGCAAAAGAGCCAAAAAAGCCTAAATAAACGCCTCAAAAGGCCAAAATAAGAAATCAAATCTTGAACTAGTAGGCTCGTTGGTCTAGTCGTATGATTCTCGCTTCGGGTGTGAGAGGTCCTGGGTTCAAATCCCGGACAAGCCCTTTATATGTTATTTGACTAAAATTATGTACAGTGCTCTTCTTTACTGCATTGTTGTGACATCTGCTTCTAAGACATGTCAACGTTTAAACAGACCGTTTCTGAATGGCAAAGCAGCTTGTTGGACTACATCTTCAGTTATTCTGTTATTGTTTAGAAGCGAGAGATCCCTGGCCCTTTTTTGGGTTAAATTGCCAGCCAAGCCTACATTGACAACAAAAATGTGGATGCTCTGGTAGCTATTACAATAGCGATACCTGTCACGAAGTGAATCGCAACTGCAGACGAGTGAGGGTGAATAAATAATTTGCTGTTAAGCCAGTGTCCACAGAGCATAGATCTAGCACATCTGGCTCTTACATTAGCATGACAAGACGGGACTGTATTTTCCCTAGCACGTGTGGTATATTACGTTTTCAAGTACAGTCTCCAGGAGTTGAATTGTGTTACTGTCTTTTCAGCCCAAATGCCAACTGATTTGTGCATAAGGGCTTGATACATTCATGTGTGTAGTCAAGACTGAGACTGTGCACTAGGCAAAAGAGCCAAAAAAAGCCAAAATAAACGCCTCAAAAGGCCAAAATAAGAAAGCAAATACGGAACTAGTAGGCTCGTTGGTCTAGGCGTATGATTCTCGCTTTGGGTGCGAGAGGTCCCGTGTTCAAATCCCGGACGAGCCCTTTATATGTTATTTGACTAAAACTATGTACAGTGCTCTACTTTACTGCATTGTTGTGACATCTGCATCTAAGACATGTCAACAATAAAATAGACCATTTCTGAATGGCAAAGCAACTTTTTGGACTACAGCTTCGGTTATTGTTTAGAAGCAAGAGATCCCTGGCCCTTTTTTGGGTTAAATTGCCAGCCAAGCCTACATTGACAACAAAAATGTGGATGCTCTGGTAGCTATTACACTAGCGATACCTTTCACTAAGTGAATCGCAACTGCAGACGAGTGAGGGTGAATAAATAATTTGCTGTTAAGCCAGTGTCCACAGAGCATAGATCTAGCACATCTGGCTCTTACATTAGCATGACAAGCCGGGACTGTATTTTCCCTAGCACGTGTGGTACATTACGCTTTCAAGTACAGTCTCCAGGAGTTGAATTGTGTTACTGTCTTTTTAGCCCAAATACCAACTGATTTGTGCATAAGGGCTTGATACATTCATGTGTGTAGTCAAGACTGAGACTGTGCACTAGGCAAAAGAGCCAAAAAAGCCAAAATAAACGCCTCAAAAGGCCAAAATAAGAAAGCAAATCTCGAACTAGTAGGCTTTTTGGTCTAGGCGTATGATTCTCGCTTTGGGTGCGAGAGATCCCGGAAGAGCCCTTTATATGTTATTTGACTAAAACTATGTACAGTGCTCTACTTTACTGCATTGTTGTGACATCTGCATCTAAGATATGTCAACATTAAAATAGACCATTTCTGAATGGCAAAGCAACTTTTTGGACTACAGCTTCGGTTATTGTTTAGAAGCAAGAGATCCCTGGCCCTTTTTTGGGTTAAATTGCCAGCCAAGCCTACATTGACAACAAAAATGTGGATGCTCTGGTAGCTATTACACTAGCGATACCTTTCACTAAGTGAATCGCAACTGCAGACGAGTGAGGGTGAATAAATAATTTGCTGTTAAGCCAGTGTCCACAGAGCATAGATCTAGCACATCTGGCTCTTACGTTAGCATGACAAGCCGGGACTGTATTTTCCCTAGCACGTGTGGTACATTACGTTTTCAAGTACAGTCTTCAGGAGTTGAATTGTGTTACTGTCTTTTCAGCCCAAATGACAACTGATTTGTGCATAAAAGCGTGATACATAGATGTGTGTAGTCAAGACTGAGAATGTGCACTAGGCAAAAGAGCCAAAAAAGCCTAAATAAACGCCTCAAAAGGCCAAAATAAGAAATCAAATCTTGAACTAGTAGGCTCGTTGGTCTAGTCGTATGATTCTCGCTTCGGGTGTGAGAGGTCCTGGGTTCAAATCCCGGACAAGCCCTTTATATGTTATTTGACTAAAATTATGTACAGTGCTCTTCTTTACTGCATTGTTGTGACATCTGCTTCTAAGACATGTCAACGTTTAAACAGACCGTTTCTGAATGGCAAAGCAGCTTGTTGGACTACATCTTCAGTTATTCTGTTATTGTTTAGAAGCGAGAGATCCCTGGCCCTTTTTTGGGTTAAATTGCCAGCCAAGCCTACATTGACAACAAAAATGTGGATGCTCTGGTAGCTATTACAATAGCGATACCTGTCACGAAGTGAATCGCAACTGCAGACGAGTGAGGGTGAATAAATAATTTGCTGTTAAGCCAGTGTCCACAGAGCATAGATCTAGCACATCTGGCTCTTACATTAGCATGACAAGACGGGACTGTATTTTCCCTAGCACGTGTGGTATATTACGTTTTCAAGTACAGTCTCCAGGAGTTGAATTGTGTTACTGTCTTTTCAGCCCAAATGCCAACTGATTTGTGCATAAGGGCTTGATACATTCATGTGTGTAGTCAAGACTGAGACTGTGCACTAGGCAAAAGAGCCAAAAAAAGCCAAAATAAACGCCTCAAAAGGCCAAAATAAGAAAGCAAATACGGAACTAGTAGGCTCGTTGGTCTAGGCGTATGATTCTCGCTTTGGGTGCGAGAGGTCCCGTGTTCAAATCCCGGACGAGCCCTTTATATGTTATTTGACTAAAACTATGTACAGTGCTCTACTTTACTGCATTGTTGTGACATCTGCATCTAAGACATGTCAACAATAAAATAGACCATTTCTGAATGGCAAAGCAACTTTTTGGACTACAGCTTCGGTTATTGTTTAGAAGCAAGAGATCCCTGGCCCTTTTTTGGGTTAAATTGCCAGCCAAGCCTACATTGACAACAAAAATGTGGATGCTCTGGTAGCTATTACACTAGCGATACCTTTCACTAAGTGAATCGCAACTGCAGACGAGTGAGGGTGAATAAATAATTTGCTGTTAAGCCAGTGTCCACAGAGCATAGATCTAGCACATCTGGCTCTTACATTAGCATGACAAGCCGGGACTGTATTTTCCCTAGCACGTGTGGTACATTACGCTTTCAAGTACAGTCTCCAGGAGTTGAATTGTGTTACTGTCTTTTTAGCCCAAATACCAACTGATTTGTGCATAAGGGCTTGATACATTCATGTGTGTAGTCAAGACTGAGACTGTGCACTAGGCAAAAGAGCCAAAAAAGCCAAAATAAACGCCTCAAAAGGCCAAAATAAGAAAGCAAATCTCGAACTAGTAGGCTTTTTGGTCTAGGCGTATGATTCTCGCTTTGGGTGCGAGAGATCCCGGAAGAGCCCTTTATATGTTATTTGACTAAAACTATGTACAGTGCTCTACTTTACTGCATTGTTGTGACATCTGCATCTAAGATATGTCAACATTAAAATAGACCATTTCTGAATGGCAAAGCAACTTTTTGGACTACAGCTTCGGTTATTGTTTAGAAGCAAGAGATCCCTGGCCCTTTTTTGGGTTAAATTGCCAGCCAAGCCTACATTGACAACAAAAATGTGGATGCTCTGGTAGCTATTACACTAGCGATACCTTTCACTAAGTGAATCGCAACTGCAGACGAGTGAGGGTGAATAAATAATTTGCTGTTAAGCCAGTGTCCACAGAGCATAGATCTAGCACATCTGGCTCTTACGTTAGCATGACAAGCCGGGACTGTATTTTCCCTAGCACGTGTGGTACATTACGTTTTCAAGTACAGTCTTCAGGAGTTGAATTGTGTTACTGTCTTTTCAGCCCAAATGACAACTGATTTGTGCATAAAAGCGTGATACATAGATGTGTGTAGTCAAGACTGAGAATGTGCACTAGGCAAAAGAGCCAAAAAAGCCTAAATAAACGCCTCAAAAGGCCAAAATAAGAAATCAAATCTTGAACTAGTAGGCTCGTTGGTCTAGTCGTATGATTCTCGCTTCGGGTGTGAGAGGTCCTGGGTTCAAATCCCGGACAAGCCCTTTATATGTTATTTGACTAAAATTATGTACAGTGCTCTTCTTTACTGCATTGTTGTGACATCTGCTTCTAAGACATGTCAACGTTTAAACAGACCGTTTCTGAATGGCAAAGCAGCTTGTTGGACTACATCTTCAGTTATTCTGTTATTGTTTAGAAGCGAGAGATCCCTGGCCCTTTTTTGGGTTAAATTGCCAGCCAAGCCTACATTGACAACAAAAATGTGGATGCTCTGGTAGCTATTACAATAGCGATACCTGTCACGAAGTGAATCGCAACTGCAGACGAGTGAGGGTGAATAAATAATTTGCTGTTAAGCCAGTGTCCACAGAGCATAGATCTAGCACATCTGGCTCTTACATTAGCATGACAAGACGGGACTGTATTTTCCCTAGCACGTGTGGTATATTACGTTTTCAAGTACAGTCTCCAGGAGTTGAATTGTGTTACTGTCTTTTCAGCCCAAATGCCAACTGATTTGTGCATAAGGGCTTGATACATTCATGTGTGTAGTCAAGACTGAGACTGTGCACTAGGCAAAAGAGCCAAAAAAAGCCAAAATAAACGCCTCAAAAGGCCAAAATAAGAAAGCAAATACGGAACTATTAGGCTCGTTGGTCTAGACGTATGATTCTCGCTTTGGGTGCGAGAGGTCCCGGGTTCAAATCCCGGACGAGCCCTTTATATGTTATTTGACTAAAACTATGTACAGTGCTCTACTTTACTGCATTGTTGTGACATCTGCATCTAAGACATGTCAACATTAAAATAGACCATTTCTGAATGGCAAAGCAACTTTTTGGACTACAGCTTCGGTTATTGTTTAGAAGCAAGAGATCCCTGGCCCTTTTTTGGGTTAAATTGCCAGCCAAGCCTACATTGACAACAAAAATGTGGATGCTCTGGTAGCTATTACACTAGCGATACCTTTCACTAAGTGAATCGCAACTGCAGACGAGTGAGGGTGAATAAATAATTTGCTGTTAAGCCAGTGTCCACAGAGCATAGATCTAGCACATCTGGCTCTTACATTAGCATGACAAGCCGCGACTGTATTTTCCCTAGCACGTGTGGTACATTACGTTTTCAAGTACAGTCTTCAGGAGTTGAATTGTGTTACTGTCTTTTCAGCCCAAATGCCAACTGATTTGTGCATAAAAGCGTGATACATAGATGTGTGTAGTCAAGACTGAGAATGTGCACTAGGCAAAAGAGCCAAAAAAGCCTAAACAAACGCCTCAAAAGGCCAAAATAAGAAATCAAATGTTGAACTAGTAGGCTCGTTGGTCTAGTCGTATGATTCTCGCTTCGGGTGTGAGAGGTCCTGGGTTCAAATCCCGGACAAGCCCTTTATATGTTATTTGACTAAAATTATGTACAGTGCTCTTCTTTACTGCATTGTTGTGACATCTGCTTCTAAGACATGTCAACGTTTAAACAGACCGTTTCTGAATGGCAAAGCAGCTTGTTGGACTACATCTTCAGTTATTCTGTTATTGTTTAGAAGCGAGAGATCCCTGGCCCTTTTTTGGGTTAAATTGCCAGCCAAGCCTACATTGACAACAAAAATGTGGATGCTCTGGTAGCTATTACAATAGCGATACCTGTCACGAAGTGAATCGCAACTGCAGACGAGTGAGGGTGAATAAATAATTTGCTGTTAAGCCAGTGTCCACAGAGCATAGATCTAGCACATCTGGCTCTTACATTAGCATGACAAGACGGGACTGTATTTTCCCTAGCACGTGTGGTATATTACGTTTTCAAGTACAGTCTCCAGGAGTTGAATTGTGTTACTGTCTTTTCAGCCCAAATGCCAACTGATTTGTGCATAAGGGCTTGATACATTCATGTGTGTAGTCAAGACTGAGACTGTGCACTAGGCAAAAGAGCCAAAAAAAGCCAAAATAAACGCCTCAAAAGGCCAAAATAAGAAAGCAAATACGGAACTAGTAGGCTCGTTGGTCTAGGCGTATGATTCTCGCTTTGGGTGCGAGAGGTCCCGTGTTCAAATCCCGGACGAGCCCTTTATATGTTATTTGACTAAAACTATGTACAGTGCTCTACTTTACTGCATTGTTGTGACATCTGCATCTAAGACATGTCAACAATAAAATAGACCATTTCTGAATGGCAAAGCAACTTTTTGGACTACAGCTTCGGTTATTGTTTAGAAGCAAGAGATCCCTGGCCCTTTTTTGGGTTAAATTGCCAGCCAAGCCTACATTGACAACAAAAATGTGGATGCTCTGGTAGCTATTACACTAGCGATACCTTTCACTAAGTGAATCGCAACTGCAGACGAGTGAGGGTGAATAAATAATTTGCTGTTAAGCCAGTGTCCACAGAGCATAGATCTAGCACATCTGGCTCTTACATTAGCATGACAAGCCGGGACTGTATTTTCCCTAGCACGTGTGGTACATTACGCTTTCAAGTACAGTCTCCAGGAGTTGAATTGTGTTACTGTCTTTTTAGCCCAAATACCAACTGATTTGTGCATAAGGGCTTGATACATTCATGTGTGTAGTCAAGACTGAGACTGTGCACTAGGCAAAAGAGCCAAAAAAGCCAAAATAAACGCCTCAAAAGGCCAAAATAAGAAAGCAAATCTCGAACTAGTAGGCTTTTTGGTCTAGGCGTATGATTCTCGCTTTGGGTGCGAGAGATCCCGGAAGAGCCCTTTATATGTTATTTGACTAAAACTATGTACAGTGCTCTACTTTACTGCATTGTTGTGACATCTGCATCTAAGATATGTCAACATTAAAATAGACCATTTCTGAATGGCAAAGCAACTTTTTGGACTACAGCTTCGGTTATTGTTTAGAAGCAAGAGATCCCTGGCCCTTTTTTGGGTTAAATTGCCAGCCAAGCCTACATTGACAACAAAAATGTGGATGCTCTGGTAGCTATTACACTAGCGATACCTTTCACTAAGTGAATCGCAACTGCAGACGAGTGAGGGTGAATAAATAATTTGCTGTTAAGCCAGTGTCCACAGAGCATAGATCTAGCACATCTGGCTCTTACGTTAGCATGACAAGCCGGGACTGTATTTTCCCTAGCACGTGTGGTACATTACGTTTTCAAGTACAGTCTTCAGGAGTTGAATTGTGTTACTGTCTTTTCAGCCCAAATGCCAACTGATTTGTGCATAAAAGCGTGATACATAGATGTGTGTAGTCAAGACTGAGAATGTGCACTAGGCAAAAGAGCCAAAAAAGCCTAAACAAACGCCTCAAAAGGCCAAAATAAGAAATCAAATGTTGAACTAGTAGGCTCGTTGGTCTAGTCGTATGATTCTCGCTTCGGGTGTGAGAGGTCCTGGGTTCAAATCCCGGACAAGCCCTTTATATGTTATTTGACTAAAATTATGTACAGTGCTCTTCTTTACTGCATTGTTGTGACATCTGCTTCTAAGACATGTCAACGTTTAAACAGACCGTTTCTGAATGGCAAAGCAGCTTGTTGGACTACATCTTCAGTTATTCTGTTATTGTTTAGAAGCGAGAGATCCCTGGCCCTTTTTTGGGTTAAATTGCCAGCCAAGCCTACATTGACAACAAAAATGTGGATGCTCTGGTAGCTATTACAATAGCGATACCTGTCACGAAGTGAATCGCAACTGCAGACGAGTGAGGGTGAATAAATAATTTGCTGTTAAGCCAGTGTCCACAGAGCATAGATCTAGCACATCTGGCTCTTACATTAGCATGACAAGACGGGACTGTATTTTCCCTAGCACGTGTGGTATATTACGTTTTCAAGTACAGTCTCCAGGAGTTGAATTGTGTTACTGTCTTTTCAGCCCAAATGCCAACTGATTTGTGCATAAGGGCTTGATACATTCATGTGTGTAGTCAAGACTGAGACTGTGCACTAGGCAAAAGAGCCAAAAAAAGCCAAAATAAACGCCTCAAAAGGCCAAAATAAGAAAGCAAATACGGAACTAGTAGGCTCGTTGGTCTAGGCGTATGATTCTCGCTTTGGGTGCGAGAGGTCCCGTGTTCAAATCCCGGACGAGCCCTTTATATGTTATTTGACTAAAACTATGTACAGTGCTCTACTTTACTGCATTGTTGTGACATCTGCATCTAAGACATGTCAACAATAAAATAGACCATTTCTGAATGGCAAAGCAACTTTTTGGACTACAGCTTCGGTTATTGTTTAGAAGCAAGAGATCCCTGGCCCTTTTTTGGGTTAAATTGCCAGCCAAGCCTACATTGACAACAAAAATGTGGATGCTCTGGTAGCTATTACACTAGCGATACCTTTCACTAAGTGAATCGCAACTGCAGACGAGTGAGGGTGAATAAATAATTTGCTGTTAAGCCAGTGTCCACAGAGCATAGATCTAGCACATCTGGCTCTTACATTAGCATGACAAGCCGGGACTGTATTTTCCCTAGCACGTGTGGTACATTACGCTTTCAAGTACAGTCTCCAGGAGTTGAATTGTGTTACTGTCTTTTTAGCCCAAATACCAACTGATTTGTGCATAAGGGCTTGATACATTCATGTGTGTAGTCAAGACTGAGACTGTGCACTAGGCAAAAGAGCCAAAAAAGCCAAAATAAACGCCTCAAAAGGCCAAAATAAGAAAGCAAATCTCGAACTAGTAGGCTTTTTGGTCTAGGCGTATGATTCTCGCTTTG
This sequence comes from Brachyhypopomus gauderio, assembly GCF_052324685.1. NCBI lineage: Eukaryota > Metazoa > Chordata > Actinopteri > Gymnotiformes > Hypopomidae > Brachyhypopomus > Brachyhypopomus gauderio. The sequence goes on from NC_135218.1 coordinate 3,810,195, forward strand.
GGTGCGAGAGATCCCGGAAGAGCCCTTTATATGTTATTTGACTAAAACTATGTACAGTGCTCTACTTTACTGCATTGTTGTGACATCTGCATCTAAGATATGTCAACATTAAAATAGACCATTTCTGAATGGCAAAGCAACTTTTTGGACTACAGCTTCGGTTATTGTTTAGAAGCAAGAGATCCCTGGCCCTTTTTTGGGTTAAATTGCCAGCCAAGCCTACATTGACAACAAAAATGTGGATGCTCTGGTAGCTATTACACTAGCGATACCTTTCACTAAGTGAATCGCAACTGCAGACGAGTGAGGGTGAATAAATAATTTGCTGTTAAGCCAGTGTCCACAGAGCATAGATCTAGCACATCTGGCTCTTACGTTAGCATGACAAGCCGGGACTGTATTTTCCCTAGCACGTGTGGTACATTACGTTTTCAAGTACAGTCTTCAGGAGTTGAATTGTGTTACTGTCTTTTCAGCCCAAATGCCAACTGATTTGTGCATAAAAGCGTGATACATAGATGTGTGTAGTCAAGACTGAGAATGTGCACTAGGCAAAAGAGCCAAAAAAGCCTAAACAAACGCCTCAAAAGGCCAAAATAAGAAATCAAATGTTGAACTAGTAGGCTCGTTGGTCTAGTCGTATGATTCTCGCTTCGGGTGTGAGAGGTCCTGGGTTCAAATCCCGGACAAGCCCTTTATATGTTATTTGACTAAAATTATGTACAGTGCTCTTCTTTACTGCATTGTTGTGACATCTGCTTCTAAGACATGTCAACGTTTAAACAGACCGTTTCTGAATGGCAAAGCAGCTTGTTGGACTACATCTTCAGTTATTCTGTTATTGTTTAGAAGCGAGAGATCCCTGGCCCTTTTTTGGGTTAAATTGCCAGCCAAGCCTACATTGACAACAAAAATGTGGATGCTCTGGTAGCTATTACAATAGCGATACCTGTCACGAAGTGAATCGCAACTGCAGACGAGTGAGGGTGAATAAATAATTTGCTGTTAAGCCAGTGTCCACAGAGCATAGATCTAGCACATCTGGCTCTTACATTAGCATGACAAGACGGGACTGTATTTTCCCTAGCACGTGTGGTATATTACGTTTTCAAGTACAGTCTCCAGGAGTTGAATTGTGTTACTGTCTTTTCAGCCCAAATGCCAACTGATTTGTGCATAAGGGCTTGATACATTCATGTGTGTAGTCAAGACTGAGACTGTGCACTAGGCAAAAGAGCCAAAAAAAGCCAAAATAAACGCCTCAAAAGGCCAAAATAAGAAAGCAAATACGGAACTAGTAGGCTCGTTGGTCTAGGCGTATGATTCTCGCTTTGGGTGCGAGAGGTCCCGTGTTCAAATCCCGGACGAGCCCTTTATATGTTATTTGACTAAAACTATGTACAGTGCTCTACTTTACTGCATTGTTGTGACATCTGCATCTAAGACATGTCAACAATAAAATAGACCATTTCTGAATGGCAAAGCAACTTTTTGGACTACAGCTTCGGTTATTGTTTAGAAGCAAGAGATCCCTGGCCCTTTTTTGGGTTAAATTGCCAGCCAAGCCTACATTGACAACAAAAATGTGGATGCTCTGGTAGCTATTACACTAGCGATACCTTTCACTAAGTGAATCGCAACTGCAGACGAGTGAGGGTGAATAAATAATTTGCTGTTAAGCCAGTGTCCACAGAGCATAGATCTAGCACATCTGGCTCTTACATTAGCATGACAAGCCGGGACTGTATTTTCCCTAGCACGTGTGGTACATTACGCTTTCAAGTACAGTCTCCAGGAGTTGAATTGTGTTACTGTCTTTTTAGCCCAAATACCAACTGATTTGTGCATAAGGGCTTGATACATTCATGTGTGTAGTCAAGACTGAGACTGTGCACTAGGCAAAAGAGCCAAAAAAGCCAAAATAAACGCCTCAAAAGGCCAAAATAAGAAAGCAAATCTCGAACTAGTAGGCTTTTTGGTCTAGGCGTATGATTCTCGCTTTGGGTGCGAGAGATCCCGGAAGAGCCCTTTATATGTTATTTGACTAAAACTATGTACAGTGCTCTACTTTACTGCATTGTTGTGACATCTGCATCTAAGATATGTCAACATTAAAATAGACCATTTCTGAATGGCAAAGCAACTTTTTGGACTACAGCTTCGGTTATTGTTTAGAAGCAAGAGATCCCTGGCCCTTTTTTGGGTTAAATTGCCAGCCAAGCCTACATTGACAACAAAAATGTGGATGCTCTGGTAGCTATTACACTAGCGATACCTTTCACTAAGTGAATCGCAACTGCAGACGAGTGAGGGTGAATAAATAATTTGCTGTTAAGCCAGTGTCCACAGAGCATAGATCTAGCACATCTGGCTCTTACGTTAGCATGACAAGCCGGGACTGTATTTTCCCTAGCACGTGTGGTACATTACGTTTTCAAGTACAGTCTTCAGGAGTTGAATTGTGTTACTGTCTTTTCAGCCCAAATGACAACTGATTTGTGCATAAAAGCGTGATACATAGATGTGTGTAGTCAAGACTGAGAATGTGCACTAGGCAAAAGAGCCAAAAAAGCCTAAATAAACGCCTCAAAAGGCCAAAATAAGAAATCAAATCTTGAACTAGTAGGCTCGTTGGTCTAGTCGTATGATTCTCGCTTCGGGTGTGAGAGGTCCTGGGTTCAAATCCCGGACAAGCCCTTTATATGTTATTTGACTAAAATTATGTACAGTGCTCTTCTTTACTGCATTGTTGTGACATCTGCTTCTAAGACATGTCAACGTTTAAACAGACCGTTTCTGAATGGCAAAGCAGCTTGTTGGACTACATCTTCAGTTATTCTGTTATTGTTTAGAAGCGAGAGATCCCTGGCCCTTTTTTGGGTTAAATTGCCAGCCAAGCCTACATTGACAACAAAAATGTGGATGCTCTGGTAGCTATTACAATAGCGATACCTGTCACGAAGTGAATCGCAACTGCAGACGAGTGAGGGTGAATAAATAATTTGCTGTTAAGCCAGTGTCCACAGAGCATAGATCTAGCACATCTGGCTCTTACATTAGCATGACAAGACGGGACTGTATTTTCCCTAGCACGTGTGGTATATTACGTTTTCAAGTACAGTCTCCAGGAGTTGAATTGTGTTACTGTCTTTTCAGCCCAAATGCCAACTGATTTGTGCATAAGGGCTTGATACATTCATGTGTGTAGTCAAGACTGAGACTGTGCACTAGGCAAAAGAGCCAAAAAAAGCCAAAATAAACGCCTCAAAAGGCCAAAATAAGAAAGCAAATACGGAACTAGTAGGCTCGTTGGTCTAGGCGTATGATTCTCGCTTTGGGTGCGAGAGGTCCCGTGTTCAAATCCCGGACGAGCCCTTTATATGTTATTTGACTAAAACTATGTACAGTGCTCTACTTTACTGCATTGTTGTGACATCTGCATCTAAGACATGTCAACAATAAAATAGACCATTTCTGAATGGCAAAGCAACTTTTTGGACTACAGCTTCGGTTATTGTTTAGAAGCAAGAGATCCCTGGCCCTTTTTTGGGTTAAATTGCCAGCCAAGCCTACATTGACAACAAAAATGTGGATGCTCTGGTAGCTATTACACTAGCGATACCTTTCACTAAGTGAATCGCAACTGCAGACGAGTGAGGGTGAATAAATAATTTGCTGTTAAGCCAGTGTCCACAGAGCATAGATCTAGCACATCTGGCTCTTACATTAGCATGACAAGCCGGGACTGTATTTTCCCTAGCACGTGTGGTACATTACGCTTTCAAGTACAGTCTCCAGGAGTTGAATTGTGTTACTGTCTTTTTAGCCCAAATACCAACTGATTTGTGCATAAGGGCTTGATACATTCATGTGTGTAGTCAAGACTGAGACTGTGCACTAGGCAAAAGAGCCAAAAAAGCCAAAATAAACGCCTCAAAAGGCCAAAATAAGAAAGCAAATCTCGAACTAGTAGGCTTTTTGGTCTAGGCGTATGATTCTCGCTTTGGGTGCGAGAGATCCCGGAAGAGCCCTTTATATGTTATTTGACTAAAACTATGTACAGTGCTCTACTTTACTGCATTGTTGTGACATCTGCATCTAAGATATGTCAACATTAAAATAGACCATTTCTGAATGGCAAAGCAACTTTTTGGACTACAGCTTCGGTTATTGTTTAGAAGCAAGAGATCCCTGGCCCTTTTTTGGGTTAAATTGCCAGCCAAGCCTACATTGACAACAAAAATGTGGATGCTCTGGTAGCTATTACACTAGCGATACCTTTCACTAAGTGAATCGCAACTGCAGACGAGTGAGGGTGAATAAATAATTTGCTGTTAAGCCAGTGTCCACAGAGCATAGATCTAGCACATCTGGCTCTTACGTTAGCATGACAAGCCGGGACTGTATTTTCCCTAGCACGTGTGGTACATTACGTTTTCAAGTACAGTCTTCAGGAGTTGAATTGTGTTACTGTCTTTTCAGCCCAAATGACAACTGATTTGTGCATAAAAGCGTGATACATAGATGTGTGTAGTCAAGACTGAGAATGTGCACTAGGCAAAAGAGCCAAAAAAGCCTAAATAAACGCCTCAAAAGGCCAAAATAAGAAATCAAATCTTGAACTAGTAGGCTCGTTGGTCTAGTCGTATGATTCTCGCTTCGGGTGTGAGAGGTCCTGGGTTCAAATCCCGGACAAGCCCTTTATATGTTATTTGACTAAAATTATGTACAGTGCTCTTCTTTACTGCATTGTTGTGACATCTGCTTCTAAGACATGTCAACGTTTAAACAGACCGTTTCTGAATGGCAAAGCAGCTTGTTGGACTACATCTTCAGTTATTCTGTTATTGTTTAGAAGCGAGAGATCCCTGGCCCTTTTTTGGGTTAAATTGCCAGCCAAGCCTACATTGACAACAAAAATGTGGATGCTCTGGTAGCTATTACAATAGCGATACCTGTCACGAAGTGAATCGCAACTGCAGACGAGTGAGGGTGAATAAATAATTTGCTGTTAAGCCAGTGTCCACAGAGCATAGATCTAGCACATCTGGCTCTTACATTAGCATGACAAGACGGGACTGTATTTTCCCTAGCACGTGTGGTATATTACGTTTTCAAGTACAGTCTCCAGGAGTTGAATTGTGTTACTGTCTTTTCAGCCCAAATGCCAACTGATTTGTGCATAAGGGCTTGATACATTCATGTGTGTAGTCAAGACTGAGACTGTGCACTAGGCAAAAGAGCCAAAAAAAGCCAAAATAAACGCCTCAAAAGGCCAAAATAAGAAAGCAAATACGGAACTATTAGGCTCGTTGGTCTAGGCGTATGATTCTCGCTTTGGGTGCGAGAGGTCCCGGGTTCAAATCCCGGACGAGCCCTTTATATGTTATTTGACTAAAACTATGTACAGTGCTCTACTTTACTGCATTGTTGTGACATCTGCATCTAAGACATGTCAACATTAAAATAGACCATTTCTGAATGGCAAAGCAACTTTTTGGACTACAGCTTCGGTTATTGTTTAGAAGCAAGAGATCCCTGGCCCTTTTTTGGGTTAAATTGCCAGCCAAGCCTACATTGACAACAAAAATGTGGATGCTCTGGTAGCTATTACACTAGCGATACCTTTCACTAAGTGAATCGCAACTGCAGACGAGTGAGGGTGAATAAATAATTTGCTGTTAAGCCAGTGTCCACAGAGCATAGATCTAGCACATCTGGCTCTTACATTAGCATGACAAGCCGGGACTGTATTTTCCCTAGCACGTGTGGTACATTACGCTTTCAAGTACAGTCTCCAGGAGTTGAATTGTGTTACTGTCTTTTTAGCCCAAATACCAACTGATTTGTGCATAAGGGCTTGATACATTCATGTGTGTAGTCAAGACTGAGACTGTGCACTAGGCAAAAGAGCCAAAAAAGCCAAAATAAACGCCTCAAAAGGACAAAAAAAGAAATCAAATGTTGAAATAGTAGGCTCGTTGGTCTAGTCGTATGATTCTCGCTTCGGGTGTGAGAGGTCCCGGGTTCAAATCCCGGAAGAGCCCTTTATATGTTATTTGACTAAAACTATGTACAGTGCTCTACTTTACTGCATTGTTGTGACATCTGCATCTAAGACATGTCAACATTAAAATAGACCATTTCTGAATGGCAAAGCAACTTTTTGGACTACAGCTTCGGTTATTGTTTAGAAGCAAGAGATCCCTGGCCCTTTTTTGGGTTAAATTGCCAGCCAAGCCTACATTGACAACAAAAATGTGGATGCTCTGGTAGCTATTACAATAGCGATACCTGTCACGAAGTGAATCGCAACTGCAGACGAGTGAGGGTGAATAAATAATTTGCTGTTAAGCCAGTGTCCACAGAGCATAGATCTAGCACATCTGGCTCTTACATTAGCATGACAAGACGGGACTGTATTTTCCCTAGCACGTGTGGTATATTACATTTTCAAGTACAGTCTCCAGGAGTTGAATTGTGTTACTGTCTTTTCAGCCCAAATGCCAACTGATTTGTGCATAAGGGCTTGATACATTCATGTGTGTAGTCAAGACTGAGACTGTGCACTAGGCAAAAGAGCCAAAAAAAGCCAAAATAAACGCCTCAAAAGGCCAAAATAAGAAAGCAAATGTTGAACTAGTAGGCTCGTTGGTCTAGGCGTATGATTCTCGCTTTGGGTGCGAGAGGTCCCGGGTTCAAATCCCGGACGAGCCCTTTATATGTTATTTGACTAAAACTATGTACAGTGCTCTACTTTACTGCATTGTTGTGACATCTGCATCTAAGACATGTCAACATTAAAATAGACCATTTCTGAATGGCAAAGCAACTTTTTGGACTACAGCTTCGGTTATTGTTTAGAAGCAAGAGATCCCTGGCCCTTTTTTGGGTTAAATTGCCAGCCAAGCCTACATTGACAACAAAAATGTGGATGCTCTGGTAGCTATTACACTAGCGATACCTTTCACTAAGTGAATCGCAACTGCAGACGAGTGAGGGTGAATAAATAATTTGCTGTTAAGCCAGTGTCCACAGAGCATAGATCTAGCACATCTGGCTCTTACATTAGCATGACAAGCCGCGACTGTATTTTCCCTAGCACGTGTGGTACATTACGTTTTCAAGTACAGTCTTCAGGAGTTGAATTGTGTTACTGTCTTTTCAGCCCAAATGCCAACTGATTTGTGCATAAAAGCGTGATACATAGATGTGTGTAGTCAAGACTGAGAATGTGCACTAGGCAAAAGAGCCAAAAAAGCCTAAACAAACGCCTCAAAAGGCCAAAATAAGAAATCAAATGTTGAACTAGTAGGCTCGTTGGTCTAGTTGTATGATTCTCGCTTCGGGTGTGAGAGGTCCTGGGTTCAAATCCCGGACAAGCCCTTTATATGTTATTTGACTAAAATTATGTACAGTGCTCTTCTTTACTGCATTGTTGTGACATCTGCTTCTAAGACATGTCAACGTTTAAACAGACCGTTTCTGAATGGCAAAGCAGCTTGTTGGACTACATCTTCAGTTATTCTGTTATTGTTTAGAAGCGAGAGATCCCTGGCCCTTTTTTGGGTTAAATTGCCAGCCAAGCCTACATTGACAACAAAAATGTGGATGCTCTGGTAGCTATTACAATAGCGATACCTGTCACGAAGTGAATCGCAACTGCAGACGAGTGAGGGTGAATAAATAATTTGCTGTTAAGCCAGTGTCCACAGAGCATAGATCTAGCACATCTGGCTCTTACATTAGCATGACAAGACGGGACTGTATTTTCCCTAGCACGTGTGGTATATTACGTTTTCAAGTACAGTCTCCAGGAGTTGAATTGTGTTACTGTCTTTTCAGCCCAAATGCCAACTGATTTGTGCATAAGGGCTTGATACATTCATGTGTGTAGTCAAGACTGAGACTGTGCACTAGGCAAAAGAGCCAAAAAAAGCCAAAATAAACGCCTCAAAAGGCCAAAATAAGAAAGCAAATACGGAACTAGTAGGCTCGTTGGTCTAGGCGTATGATTCTCGCTTTGGGTGCGAGAGGTCCCGTGTTCAAATCCCGGACGAGCCCTTTATATGTTATTTGACTAAAACTATGTACAGTGCTCTACTTTACTGCATTGTTGTGACATCTGCATCTAAGACATGTCAACAATAAAATAGACCATTTCTGAATGGCAAAGCAACTTTTTGGACTACAGCTTCGGTTATTGTTTAGAAGCAAGAGATCCCTGGCCCTTTTTTGGGTTAAATTGCCAGCCAAGCCTACATTGACAACAAAAATGTGGATGCTCTGGTAGCTATTACACTAGCGATACCTTTCACTAAGTGAATCGCAACTGCAGACGAGTGAGGGTGAATAAATAATTTGCTGTTAAGCCAGTGTCCACAGAGCATAGATCTAGCACATCTGGCTCTTACATTAGCATGACAAGCCGGGACTGTATTTTCCCTAGCACGTGTGGTACATTACGCTTTCAAGTACAGTCTCCAGGAGTTGAATTGTGTTACTGTCTTTTTAGCCCAAATACCAACTGATTTGTGCATAAGGGCTTGATACATTCATGTGTGTAGTCAAGACTGAGACTGTGCACTAGGCAAAAGAGCCAAAAAAGCCAAAATAAACGCCTCAAAAGGCCAAAATAAGAAAGCAAATCTCGAACTAGTAGGCTTTTTGGTCTAGGCGTATGATTCTCGCTTTGGGTGCGAGAGATCCCGGAAGAGCCCTTTATATGTTATTTGACTAAAACTATGTACAGTGCTCTACTTTACTGCATTGTTGTGACATCTGCATCTAAGATATGTCAACATTAAAATAGACCATTTCTGAATGGCAAAGCAACTTTTTGGACTACAGCTTCGGTTATTGTTTAGAAGCAAGAGATCCCTGGCCCTTTTTTGGGTTAAATTGCCAGCCAAGCCTACATTGACAACAAAAATGTGGATGCTCTGGTAGCTATTACACTAGCGATACCTTTCACTAAGTGAATCGCAACTGCAGACGAGTGAGGGTGAATAAATAATTTGCTGTTAAGCCAGTGTCCACAGAGCATAGATCTAGCACATCTGGCTCTTACATTAGCATGACAAGCCGCGACTGTATTTTCCCTAGCACGTGTGGTACATTACGTTTTCAAGTACAGTCTTCAGGAGTTGAATTGTGTTACTGTCTTTTCAGCCCAAATGCCAACTGATTTGTGCATAAAAGCGTGATACATAGATGTGTGTAGTCAAGACTGAGAATGTGCACTAGGCAAAAGAGCCAAAAAAGCCTAAACAAACGCCTCAAAAGGCCAAAATAAGAAATCAAATGTTGAACTAGTAGGCTCGTTGGTCTAGTTGTATGATTCTCGCTTCGGGTGTGAGAGGTCCTGGGTTCAAATCCCGGACAAGCCCTTTATATGTTATTTGACTAAAATTATGTACAGTGCTCTTCTTTACTGCATTGTTGTGACATCTGCTTCTAAGACATGTCAACGTTTAAACAGACCGTTTCTGAATGGCAAAGCAGCTTGTTGGACTACATCTTCAGTTATTCTGTTATTGTTTAGAAGCGAGAGATCCCTGGCCCTTTTTTGGGTTAAATTGCCAGCCAAGCCTACATTGACAACAAAAATGTGGATGCTCTGGTAGCTATTACAATAGCGATACCTGTCACGAAGTGAATCGCAACTGCAGACGAGTGAGGGTGAATAAATAATTTGCTGTTAAGCCAGTGTCCACAGAGCATAGATCTAGCACATCTGGCTCTTACATTAGCATGACAAGACGGGACTGTATTTTCCCTAGCACGTGTGGTATATTACGTTTTCAAGTACAGTCTCCAGGAGTTGAATTGTGTTACTGTCTTTTCAGCCCAAATGCCAACTGATTTGTGCATAAGGGCTTGATACATTCATGTGTGTAGTCAAGACTGAGACTGTGCACTAGGCAAAAGAGCCAAAAAAAGCCAAAATAAACGCCTCAAAAGGCCAAAATAAGAAAGCAAATACGGAACTAGTAGGCTCGTTGGTCTAGGCGTATGATTCTCGCTTTGGGTGCGAGAGGTCCCGTGTTCAAATCCCGGACGAGCCCTTTATATGTTATTTGACTAAAACTATGTACAGTGCTCTACTTTACTGCATTGTTGTGACATCTGCATCTAAGACATGTCAACAATAAAATAGACCATTTCTGAATGGCAAAGCAACTTTTTGGACTACAGCTTCGGTTATTGTTTAGAAGCAAGAGATCCCTGGCCCTTTTTTGGGTTAAATTGCCAGCCAAGCCTACATTGACAACAAAAATGTGGATGCTCTGGTAGCTATTACACTAGCGATACCTTTCACTAAGTGAATCGCAACTGCAGACGAGTGAGGGTGAATAAATAATTTGCTGTTAAGCCAGTGTCCACAGAGCATAGATCTAGCACATCTGGCTCTTACATTAGCATGACAAGCCGGGACTGTATTTTCCCTAGCACGTGTGGTACATTACGCTTTCAAGTACAGTCTCCAGGAGTTGAATTGTGTTACTGTCTTTTTAGCCCAAATACCAACTGATTTGTGCATAAGGGCTTGATACATTCATGTGTGTAGTCAAGACTGAGACTGTGCACTAGGCAAAAGAGCCAAAAAAGCCAAAATAAACGCCTCAAAAGGCCAAAATAAGAAAGCAAATCTCGAACTAGTAGGCTTTTTGGTCTAGGCGTATGATTCTCGCTTTGGGTGCGAGAGATCCCGGAAGAGCCCTTTATATGTTATTTGACTAAAACTATGTACAGTGCTCTACTTTACTGCATTGTTGTGACATCTGCATCTAAGATATGTCAACATTAAAATAGACCATTTCTGAATGGCAAAGCAACTTTTTGGACTACAGCTTCGGTTATTGTTTAGAAGCAAGAGATCCCTGGCCCTTTTTTGGGTTAAATTGCCAGCCAAGCCTACATTGACAACAAAAATGTGGATGCTCTGGTAGCTATTACACTAGCGATACCTTTCACTAAGTGAATCGCAACTGCAGACGAGTGAGGGTGAATAAATAATTTGCTGTTAAGCCAGTGTCCACAGAGCATAGATCTAGCACATCTGGCTCTTACGTTAGCATGACAAGCCGGGACTGTATTTTCCCTAGCACGTGTGGTACATTACGTTTTCAAGTACAGTCTTCAGGAGTTGAATTGTGTTACTGTCTTTTCAGCCCAAATGACAACTGATTTGTGCATAAAAGCGTGATACATAGATGTGTGTAGTCAAGACTGAGAATGTGCACTAGGCAAAAGAGCCAAAAAAGCCTAAATAAACGCCTCAAAAGGCCAAAATAAGAAATCAAATCTTGAACTAGTAGGCTCGTTGGTCTAGTCGTATGATTCTCGCTTCGGGTGTGAGAGGTCCTGGGTTCAAATCCCGGACAAGCCCTTTATATGTTATTTGACTAAAATTATGTACAGTGCTCTTCTTTACTGCATTGTTGTGACATCTGCTTCTAAGACATGTCAACGTTTAAACAGACCGTTTCTGAATGGCAAAGCAGCTTGTTGGACTACATCTTCAGTTATTCTGTTATTGTTTAGAAGCGAGAGATCCCTGGCCCTTTTTTGGGTTAAATTGCCAGCCAAGCCTACATTGACAACAAAAATGTGGATGCTCTGGTAGCTATTACAATAGCGATACCTGTCACGAAGTGAATCGCAACTGCAGACGAGTGAGGGTGAATAAATAATTTGCTGTTAAGCCAGTGTCCACAGAGCATAGATCTAGCACATCTGGCTCTTACATTAGCATGACAAGACGGGACTGTATTTTCCCTAGCACGTGTGGTATATTACGTTTTCAAGTACAGTCTCCAGGAGTTGAATTGTGTTACTGTCTTTTCAGCCCAAATGCCAACTGATTTGTGCATAAGGGCTTGATACATTCATGTGTGTAGTCAAGACTGAGACTGTGCACTAGGCAAAAGAGCCAAAAAAAGCCAAAATAAACGCCTCAAAAGGCCAAAATAAGAAAGCAAATACGGAACTATTAGGCTCGTTGGTCTAGGCGTATGATTCTCGCTTTGGGTGCGAGAGGTCCCGGGTTCAAATCCCGGACGAGCCCTTTATATGTTATTTGACTAAAACTATGTACAGTGCTCTACTTTACTGCATTGTTGTGACATCTGCATCTAAGACATGTCAACATTAAAATAGACCATTTCTGAATGGCAAAGCAACTTTTTGGACTACAGCTTCGGTTATTGTTTAGAAGCAAGAGATCCCTGGCCCTTTTTTGGGTTAAATTGCCAGCCAAGCCTACATTGACAACAAAAATGTGGATGCTCTGGTAGCTATTACACTAGCGATACCTTTCACTAAGTGAATCGCAACTGCAGACGAGTGAGGGTGAATAAATAATTTGCTGTTAAGCCAGTGTCCACAGAGCATAGATCTAGCACATCTGGCTCTTACATTAGCATGACAAGCCGGGACTGTATTTTCCCTAGCACGTGTGGTACATTACGCTTTCAAGTACAGTCTCCAGGAGTTGAATTGTGTTACTGTCTTTTTAGCCCAAATACCAACTGATTTGTGCATAAGGGCTTGATACATTCATGTGTGTAGTCAAGACTGAGACTGTGCACTAGGCAAAAGAGCCAAAAAAGCCAAAATAAACGCCTCAAAAGGACAAAAAAAGAAATCAAATGTTGAAATAGTAGGCTCGTTGGTCTAGTCGTATGATTCTCGCTTCGGGTGTGAGAGGTCCCGGGTTCAAATCCCGGAAGAGCCCTTTATATGTTATTTGACTAAAACTATGTACAGTGCTCTACTTTACTGCATTGTTGTGACATCTGCATCTAAGACATGTCAACATTAAAATTGACCATTTCTGAATGGCAAAGCAACTTTTTGGACTACAGCTTCGGTTATTGTTTAGAAGCAAGAGATCCCTGGCCCTTTTTTGGGTTAAATTGCCAGCCAAGCCTACATTGACAACAAAAATGTGGATGCTCTGGTAGCTATTACAATAGCGATACCTGTCACGAAGTGAATCGCAACTGCAGACGAGTGAGGGTGAATAAATAATTTGCTGTTAAGCCAGTGTCCACAGAGCATAGATCTAGCACATCTGGCTCTTACATTAGCATGACAAGACGGGACTGTATTTTCCCTAGCACGTGTGGTATATTACGTTTTCAAGTACAGTCTCCAGGAGTTGAATTGTGTTACTGTCTTTTCAGCCCAAATGCCAACTGATTTGTGCATAAGGGCTTGATACATTCATGTGTGTAGTCAAGACTGAGACTGTGCACTAGGCAAAAGAGCCAAAAAAAGCCAAAATAAACGCCTCAAAAGGCCAAAATAAGAAAGCAAATGTTGAACTAGTAGGCTCGTTGGTCTAGGCGTATGATTCTCGCTTTGGGTGCGAGAGGTCCCGGGTTCAAATCCCGGACGAGCCCTTTATATGTTATTTGACTAAAACTATGTACAGTGCTCTACTTTACTGCATTGTTGTGACATCTGCATCTAAGACATGTCAACATTAAAATAGACCATTTCTGAATGGCAAAGCAACTTTTTGGACTACAGCTTCGGTTATTGTTTAGAAGCAAGAGATCCCTGGCCCTTTTTTGGGTTAAATTGCCAGCCAAGCCTACATTGACAACAAAAATGTGGATGCTCTGGTAGCTATTACACTAGCGATACCTTTCACTAAGTGAATCGCAACTGCAGACGAGTGAGGGTGAATAAATAATTTGCTGTTAAGCCAGTGTCCACAGAGCATAGATCTAGCACATCTGGCTCTTACATTAGCATGACAAGCCGCGACTGTATTTTCCCTAGCACGTGTGGTACATTACGTTTTCAAGTACAGTCTTCAGGAGTTGAATTGTGTTACTGTCTTTTCAGCCCAAATGCCAACTGATTTGTGCATAAAAGCGTGATACATAGATGTGTGTAGTCAAGACTGAGAATGTGCACTAGGCAAAAGAGCCAAAAAAGCCTAAACAAACGCCTCAAAAGGCCAAAATAAGAAATCAAATGTTGAACTAGTAGGCTCGTTGGTCTAGTTGTATGATTCTCGCTTCGGGTGTGAGAGGTCCTGGGTTCAAATCCCGGACAAGCCCTTTATATGTTATTTGACTAAAATTATGTACAGTGCTCTTCTTTACTGCATTGTTGTGACATCTGCTTCTAAGACATGTCAACGTTTAAACAGACCGTTTCTGAATGGCAAAGCAGCTTGTTGGACTACATCTTCAGTTATTCTGTTATTGTTTAGAAGCGAGAGATCCCTGGCCCTTTTTTGGGTTAAATTGCCAGCCAAGCCTACATTGACAACAAAAATGTGGATGCTCTGGTAGCTATTACAATAGCGATACCTGTCACGAAGTGAATCGCAACTGCAGACGAGTGAGGGTGAATAAATAATTTGCTGTTAAGCCAGTGTCCACAGAGCATAGATCTAGCACATCTGGCTCTTACATTAGCATGACAAGACGGGACTGTATTTTCCCTAGCACGTGTGGTATATTACGTTTTCAAGTACAGTCTCCAGGAGTTGAATTGTGTTACTGTCTTTTCAGCCCAAATGCCAACTGATTTGTGCATAAGGGCTTGATACATTCATGTGTGTAGTCAAGACTGAGACTGTGCACTAGGCAAAAGAGCCAAAAAAAGCCAAAATAAACGCCTCAAAAGGCCAAAATAAGAAAGCAAATACGGAACTAGTAGGCTCGTTGGTCTAGGCGTATGATTCTCGCTTTGGGTGCGAGAGGTCCCGTGTTCAAATCCCGGACGAGCCCTTTATATGTTATTTGACTAAAACTATGTACAGTGCTCTACTTAACTGCATTGTTGTGACATCTGCATCTAAGACATGTCAACAATAAAATAGACCATTTCTGAATGGCAAAGCAACTTTTTGGACTACAGCTTCGGTTATTGTTTAGAAGCAAGAGATCCCTGGCCCTTTTTTGGGTTAAATTGCCAGCCAAGCCTACATTGACAACAAAAATGTGGATGCTCTGGTAGCTATTACACTAGCGATACCTTTCACTAAGTGAATCGCAACTGCAGACGAGTGAGGGTGAATAAATAATTTGCTGTTAAGCCAGTGTCCACAGAGCATAGATCTAGCACATCTGGCTCTTACATTAGCATGACAAGCCGGGACTGTATTTTCCCTAGCACGTGTGGTACATTACGCTTTCAAGTACAGTCTCCAGGAGTTGAATTGTGTTACTGTCTTTTTAGCCCAAATACCAACTGATTTGTGCATAAGGGCTTGATACATTCATGTGTGTAGTCAAGACTGAGACTGTGCACTAGGCAAAAGAGCCAAAAAAGCCAAAATAAACGCCTCAAAAGGCCAAAATAAGAAAGCAAATCTCGAACTAGTAGGCTTTTTGGTCTAGGCGTATGATTCTCGCTTTGGGTGCGAGAGATCCCGGAAGAGCCCTTTATATGTTATTTGACTAAAACTATGTACAGTGCTCTACTTTACTGCATTGTTGTGACATCTGCATCTAAGATATGTCAACATTAAAATAGACCATTTCTGAATGGCAAAGCAACTTTTTGGACTACAGCTTCGGTTATTGTTTAGAAGCAAGAGATCCCTGGCCCTTTTTTGGGTTAAATTGCCAGCCAAGCCTACATTGACAACAAAAATGTGGATGCTCTGGTAGCTATTACACTAGCGATACCTTTCACTAAGTGAATCGCAACTGCAGACGAGTGAGGGTGAATAAATAATTTGCTGTTAAGCCAGTGTCCACAGAGCATAGATCTAGCACATCTGGCTCTTACATTAGCATGACAAGCCGCGACTGTATTTTCCCTAGCACGTGTGGTACATTACGTTTTCAAGTACAGTCTTCAGGAGTTGAATTGTGTTACTGTCTTTTCAGCCCAAATGCCAACTGATTTGTGCATAAAAGCGTGATACATAGATGTGTGTAGTCAAGACTGAGAATGTGCACTAGGCAAAAGAGCCAAAAAAGCCTAAACAAACGCCTCAAAAGGCCAAAATAAGAAATCAAATGTTGAACTAGTAGGCTCGTTGGTCTAGTTGTATGATTCTCGCTTCGGGTGTGAGAGGTCCTGGGTTCAAATCCCGGACAAGCCCTTTATATGTTATTTGACTAAAATTATGTACAGTGCTCTTCTTTACTGCATTGTTGTGACATCTGCTTCTAAGACATGTCAACGTTTAAACAGACCGTTTCTGAATGGCAAAGCAGCTTGTTGGACTACATCTTCAGTTATTCTGTTATTGTTTAGAAGCGAGAGATCCCTGGCCCTTTTTTGGGTTAAATTGCCAGCCAAGCCTACATTGACAACAAAAATGTGGATGCTCTGGTAGCTATTACAATAGCGATACCTGTCACGAAGTGAATCGCAACTGCAGACGAGTGAGGGTGAATAAATAATTTGCTGTTAAGCCAGTGTCCACAGAGCATAGATCTAGCACATCTGGCTCTTACATTAGCATGACAAGACGGGACTGTATTTTCCCTAGCACGTGTGGTATATTACGTTTTCAAGTACAGTCTCCAGGAGTTGAATTGTGTTACTGTCTTTTCAGCCCAAATGCCAACTGATTTGTGCATAAGGGCTTGATACATTCATGTGTGTAGTCAAGACTGAGACTGTGCACTAGGCAAAAGAGCCAAAAAAAGCCAAAATAAACGCCTCAAAAGGCCAAAATAAGAAAGCAAATACGGAACTAGTAGGCTCGTTGGTCTAGGCGTATGATTCTCGCTTTGGGTGCGAGAGGTCCCGTGTTCAAATCCCGGACGAGCCCTTTATATGTTATTTGACTAAAACTATGTACAGTGCTCTACTTTACTGCATTGTTGTGACATCTGCATCTAAGACATGTCAACAATAAAATAGACCATTTCTGAATGGCAAAGCAACTTTTTGGACTACAGCTTCGGTTATTGTTTAGAAGCAAGAGATCCCTGGCCCTTTTTTGGGTTAAATTGCCAGCCAAGCCTACATTGACAACAAAAATGTGGATGCTCTGGTAGCTATTACACTAGCGATACCTTTCACTAAGTGAATCGCAACTGCAGACGAGTGAGGGTGAATAAATAATTTGCTGTTAAGCCAGTGTCCACAGAGCATAGATCTAGCACATCTGGCTCTTACATTAGCATGACAAGCCGGGACTGTATTTTCCCTAGCACGTGTGGTACATTACGCTTTCAAGTACAGTCTCCAGGAGTTGAATTGTGTTACTGTCTTTTTAGCCCAAATACCAACTGATTTGTGCATAAGGGCTTGATACATTCATGTGTGTAGTCAAGACTGAGACTGTGCACTAGGCAAAAGAGCCAAAAAAGCCAAAATAAACGCCTCAAAAGGCCAAAATAAGAAAGCAAATCTCGAACTAGTAGGCTTTTTGGTCTAGGCGTATGATTCTCGCTTTGGGTGCGAGAGATCCCGGAAGAGCCCTTTATATGTTATTTGACTAAAACTATGTACAGTGCTCTACTTTACTGCATTGTTGTGACATCTGCATCTAAGATATGTCAACATTAAAATAGACCATTTCTGAATGGCAAAGCAACTTTTTGGACTACAGCTTCGGTTATTGTTTAGAAGCAAGAGATCCCTGGCCCTTTTTTGGGTTAAATTGCCAGCCAAGCCTACATTGACAACAAAAATGTGGATGCTCTGGTAGCTATTACACTAGCGATACCTTTCACTAAGTGAATCGCAACTGCAGACGAGTGAGGGTGAATAAATAATTTGCTGTTAAGCCAGTGTCCACAGAGCATAGATCTAGCACATCTGGCTCTTACGTTAGCATGACAAGCCGGGACTGTATTTTCCCTAGCACGTGTGGTACATTACGTTTTCAAGTACAGTCTTCAGGAGTTGAATTGTGTTACTGTCTTTTCAGCCCAAATGACAACTGATTTGTGCATAAAAGCGTGATACATAGATGTGTGTAGTCAAGACTGAGAATGTGCACTAGGCAAAAGAGCCAAAAAAGCCTAAATAAACGCCTCAAAAGGCCAAAATAAGAAATCAAATCTTGAACTAGTAGGCTCGTTGGTCTAGTCGTATGATTCTCGCTTCGGGTGTGAGAGGTCCTGGGTTCAAATCCCGGACAAGCCCTTTATATGTTATTTGACTAAAATTATGTACAGTGCTCTTCTTTACTGCATTGTTGTGACATCTGCTTCTAAGACATGTCAACGTTTAAACAGACCGTTTCTGAATGGCAAAGCAGCTTGTTGGACTACATCTTCAGTTATTCTGTTATTGTTTAGAAGCGAGAGATCCCTGGCCCTTTTTTGGGTTAAATTGCCAGCCAAGCCTACATTGACAACAAAAATGTGGATGCTCTGGTAGCTATTACAATAGCGATACCTGTCACGAAGTGAATCGCAACTGCAGACGAGTGAGGGTGAATAAATAATTTGCTGTTAAGCCAGTGTCCACAGAGCATAGATCTAGCACATCTGGCTCTTACATTAGCATGACAAGACGGGACTGTATTTTCCCTAGCACGTGTGGTATATTACGTTTTCAAGTACAGTCTCCAGGAGTTGAATTGTGTTACTGTCTTTTCAGCCCAAATGCCAACTGATTTGTGCATAAGGGCTTGATACATTCATGTGTGTAGTCAAGACTGAGACTGTGCACTAGGCAAAAGAGCCAAAAAAAGCCAAAATAAACGCCTCAAAAGGCCAAAATAAGAAAGCAAATACGGAACTATTAGGCTCGTTGGTCTAGGCGTATGATTCTCGCTTTGGGTGCGAGAGGTCCCGGGTTCAAATCCCGGACGAGCCCTTTATATGTTATTTGACTAAAACTATGTACAGTGCTCTACTTTACTGCATTGTTGTGACATCTGCATCTAAGACATGTCAACATTAAAATAGACCATTTCTGAATGGCAAAGCAACTTTTTGGACTACAGCTTCGGTTATTGTTTAGAAGCAAGAGATCCCTGGCCCTTTTTTGGGTTAAATTGCCAGCCAAGCCTACATTGACAACAAAAATGTGGATGCTCTGGTAGCTATTACACTAGCGATACCTTTCACTAAGTGAATCGCAACTGCAGACGAGTGAGGGTGAATAAATAATTTGCTGTTAAGCCAGTGTCCACAGAGCATAGATCTAGCACATCTGGCTCTTACATTAGCATGACAAGCCGGGACTGTATTTTCCCTAGCACGTGTGGTACATTACGCTTTCAAGTACA
Organism: Brachyhypopomus gauderio; assembly: GCF_052324685.1. NCBI lineage: Eukaryota > Metazoa > Chordata > Actinopteri > Gymnotiformes > Hypopomidae > Brachyhypopomus > Brachyhypopomus gauderio. Next base: position 3,829,372 of record NC_135218.1, read on the forward strand.
GTCTCCAGGAGTTGAATTGTGTTACTGTCTTTTTAGCCCAAATACCAACTGATTTGTGCATAAGGGCTTGATACATTCATGTGTGTAGTCAAGACTGAGACTGTGCACTAGGCAAAAGAGCCAAAAAAGCCAAAATAAACGCCTCAAAAGGACAAAAAAAGAAATCAAATGTTGAAATAGTAGGCTCGTTGGTCTAGTCGTATGATTCTCGCTTCGGGTGTGAGAGGTCCCGGGTTCAAATCCCGGAAGAGCCCTTTATATGTTATTTGACTAAAACTATGTACAGTGCTCTACTTTACTGCATTGTTGTGACATCTGCATCTAAGACATGTCAACATTAAAATTGACCATTTCTGAATGGCAAAGCAACTTTTTGGACTACAGCTTCGGTTATTGTTTAGAAGCAAGAGATCCCTGGCCCTTTTTTGGGTTAAATTGCCAGCCAAGCCTACATTGACAACAAAAATGTGGATGCTCTGGTAGCTATTACAATAGCGATACCTGTCACGAAGTGAATCGCAACTGCAGACGAGTGAGGGTGAATAAATAATTTGCTGTTAAGCCAGTGTCCACAGAGCATAGATCTAGCACATCTGGCTCTTACATTAGCATGACAAGACGGGACTGTATTTTCCCTAGCACGTGTGGTATATTACGTTTTCAAGTACAGTCTCCAGGAGTTGAATTGTGTTACTGTCTTTTCAGCCCAAATGCCAACTGATTTGTGCATAAGGGCTTGATACATTCATGTGTGTAGTCAAGACTGAGACTGTGCACTAGGCAAAAGAGCCAAAAAAAGCCAAAATAAACGCCTCAAAAGGCCAAAATAAGAAAGCAAATGTTGAACTAGTAGGCTCGTTGGTCTAGGCGTATGATTCTCGCTTTGGGTGCGAGAGGTCCCGGGTTCAAATCCCGGACGAGCCCTTTATATGTTATTTGACTAAAACTATGTACAGTGCTCTACTTTACTGCATTGTTGTGACATCTGCATCTAAGACATGTCAACATTAAAATAGACCATTTCTGAATGGCAAAGCAACTTTTTGGACTACAGCTTCGGTTATTGTTTAGAAGCAAGAGATCCCTGGCCCTTTTTTGGGTTAAATTGCCAGCCAAGCCTACATTGACAACAAAAATGTGGATGCTCTGGTAGCTATTACACTAGCGATACCTTTCACTAAGTGAATCGCAACTGCAGACGAGTGAGGGTGAATAAATAATTTGCTGTTAAGCCAGTGTCCACAGAGCATAGATCTAGCACATCTGGCTCTTACATTAGCATGACAAGCCGCGACTGTATTTTCCCTAGCACGTGTGGTACATTACGTTTTCAAGTACAGTCTTCAGGAGTTGAATTGTGTTACTGTCTTTTCAGCCCAAATGCCAACTGATTTGTGCATAAAAGCGTGATACATAGATGTGTGTAGTCAAGACTGAGAATGTGCACTAGGCAAAAGAGCCAAAAAAGCCTAAACAAACGCCTCAAAAGGCCAAAATAAGAAATCAAATGTTGAACTAGTAGGCTCGTTGGTCTAGTTGTATGATTCTCGCTTCGGGTGTGAGAGGTCCTGGGTTCAAATCCCGGACAAGCCCTTTATATGTTATTTGACTAAAATTATGTACAGTGCTCTTCTTTACTGCATTGTTGTGACATCTGCTTCTAAGACATGTCAACGTTTAAACAGACCGTTTCTGAATGGCAAAGCAGCTTGTTGGACTACATCTTCAGTTATTCTGTTATTGTTTAGAAGCGAGAGATCCCTGGCCCTTTTTTGGGTTAAATTGCCAGCCAAGCCTACATTGACAACAAAAATGTGGATGCTCTGGTAGCTATTACAATAGCGATACCTGTCACGAAGTGAATCGCAACTGCAGACGAGTGAGGGTGAATAAATAATTTGCTGTTAAGCCAGTGTCCACAGAGCATAGATCTAGCACATCTGGCTCTTACATTAGCATGACAAGACGGGACTGTATTTTCCCTAGCACGTGTGGTATATTACGTTTTCAAGTACAGTCTCCAGGAGTTGAATTGTGTTACTGTCTTTTCAGCCCAAATGCCAACTGATTTGTGCATAAGGGCTTGATACATTCATGTGTGTAGTCAAGACTGAGACTGTGCACTAGGCAAAAGAGCCAAAAAAAGCCAAAATAAACGCCTCAAAAGGCCAAAATAAGAAAGCAAATACGGAACTAGTAGGCTCGTTGGTCTAGGCGTATGATTCTCGCTTTGGGTGCGAGAGGTCCCGTGTTCAAATCCCGGACGAGCCCTTTATATGTTATTTGACTAAAACTATGTACAGTGCTCTACTTAACTGCATTGTTGTGACATCTGCATCTAAGACATGTCAACAATAAAATAGACCATTTCTGAATGGCAAAGCAACTTTTTGGACTACAGCTTCGGTTATTGTTTAGAAGCAAGAGATCCCTGGCCCTTTTTTGGGTTAAATTGCCAGCCAAGCCTACATTGACAACAAAAATGTGGATGCTCTGGTAGCTATTACACTAGCGATACCTTTCACTAAGTGAATCGCAACTGCAGACGAGTGAGGGTGAATAAATAATTTGCTGTTAAGCCAGTGTCCACAGAGCATAGATCTAGCACATCTGGCTCTTACATTAGCATGACAAGCCGGGACTGTATTTTCCCTAGCACGTGTGGTACATTACGCTTTCAAGTACAGTCTCCAGGAGTTGAATTGTGTTACTGTCTTTTTAGCCCAAATACCAACTGATTTGTGCATAAGGGCTTGATACATTCATGTGTGTAGTCAAGACTGAGACTGTGCACTAGGCAAAAGAGCCAAAAAAGCCAAAATAAACGCCTCAAAAGGCCAAAATAAGAAAGCAAATCTCGAACTAGTAGGCTTTTTGGTCTAGGCGTATGATTCTCGCTTTGGGTGCGAGAGATCCCGGAAGAGCCCTTTATATGTTATTTGACTAAAACTATGTACAGTGCTCTACTTTACTGCATTGTTGTGACATCTGCATCTAAGATATGTCAACATTAAAATAGACCATTTCTGAATGGCAAAGCAACTTTTTGGACTACAGCTTCGGTTATTGTTTAGAAGCAAGAGATCCCTGGCCCTTTTTTGGGTTAAATTGCCAGCCAAGCCTACATTGACAACAAAAATGTGGATGCTCTGGTAGCTATTACACTAGCGATACCTTTCACTAAGTGAATCGCAACTGCAGACGAGTGAGGGTGAATAAATAATTTGCTGTTAAGCCAGTGTCCACAGAGCATAGATCTAGCACATCTGGCTCTTACATTAGCATGACAAGCCGCGACTGTATTTTCCCTAGCACGTGTGGTACATTACGTTTTCAAGTACAGTCTTCAGGAGTTGAATTGTGTTACTGTCTTTTCAGCCCAAATGCCAACTGATTTGTGCATAAAAGCGTGATACATAGATGTGTGTAGTCAAGACTGAGAATGTGCACTAGGCAAAAGAGCCAAAAAAGCCTAAACAAACGCCTCAAAAGGCCAAAATAAGAAATCAAATGTTGAACTAGTAGGCTCGTTGGTCTAGTTGTATGATTCTCGCTTCGGGTGTGAGAGGTCCTGGGTTCAAATCCCGGACAAGCCCTTTATATGTTATTTGACTAAAATTATGTACAGTGCTCTTCTTTACTGCATTGTTGTGACATCTGCTTCTAAGACATGTCAACGTTTAAACAGACCGTTTCTGAATGGCAAAGCAGCTTGTTGGACTACATCTTCAGTTATTCTGTTATTGTTTAGAAGCGAGAGATCCCTGGCCCTTTTTTGGGTTAAATTGCCAGCCAAGCCTACATTGACAACAAAAATGTGGATGCTCTGGTAGCTATTACAATAGCGATACCTGTCACGAAGTGAATCGCAACTGCAGACGAGTGAGGGTGAATAAATAATTTGCTGTTAAGCCAGTGTCCACAGAGCATAGATCTAGCACATCTGGCTCTTACATTAGCATGACAAGACGGGACTGTATTTTCCCTAGCACGTGTGGTATATTACGTTTTCAAGTACAGTCTCCAGGAGTTGAATTGTGTTACTGTCTTTTCAGCCCAAATGCCAACTGATTTGTGCATAAGGGCTTGATACATTCATGTGTGTAGTCAAGACTGAGACTGTGCACTAGGCAAAAGAGCCAAAAAAAGCCAAAATAAACGCCTCAAAAGGCCAAAATAAGAAAGCAAATACGGAACTAGTAGGCTCGTTGGTCTAGGCGTATGATTCTCGCTTTGGGTGCGAGAGGTCCCGTGTTCAAATCCCGGACGAGCCCTTTATATGTTATTTGACTAAAACTATGTACAGTGCTCTACTTTACTGCATTGTTGTGACATCTGCATCTAAGACATGTCAACAATAAAATAGACCATTTCTGAATGGCAAAGCAACTTTTTGGACTACAGCTTCGGTTATTGTTTAGAAGCAAGAGATCCCTGGCCCTTTTTTGGGTTAAATTGCCAGCCAAGCCTACATTGACAACAAAAATGTGGATGCTCTGGTAGCTATTACACTAGCGATACCTTTCACTAAGTGAATCGCAACTGCAGACGAGTGAGGGTGAATAAATAATTTGCTGTTAAGCCAGTGTCCACAGAGCATAGATCTAGCACATCTGGCTCTTACATTAGCATGACAAGCCGGGACTGTATTTTCCCTAGCACGTGTGGTACATTACGCTTTCAAGTACAGTCTCCAGGAGTTGAATTGTGTTACTGTCTTTTTAGCCCAAATACCAACTGATTTGTGCATAAGGGCTTGATACATTCATGTGTGTAGTCAAGACTGAGACTGTGCACTAGGCAAAAGAGCCAAAAAAGCCAAAATAAACGCCTCAAAAGGCCAAAATAAGAAAGCAAATCTCGAACTAGTAGGCTTTTTGGTCTAGGCGTATGATTCTCGCTTTGGGTGCGAGAGATCCCGGAAGAGCCCTTTATATGTTATTTGACTAAAACTATGTACAGTGCTCTACTTTACTGCATTGTTGTGACATCTGCATCTAAGATATGTCAACATTAAAATAGACCATTTCTGAATGGCAAAGCAACTTTTTGGACTACAGCTTCGGTTATTGTTTAGAAGCAAGAGATCCCTGGCCCTTTTTTGGGTTAAATTGCCAGCCAAGCCTACATTGACAACAAAAATGTGGATGCTCTGGTAGCTATTACACTAGCGATACCTTTCACTAAGTGAATCGCAACTGCAGACGAGTGAGGGTGAATAAATAATTTGCTGTTAAGCCAGTGTCCACAGAGCATAGATCTAGCACATCTGGCTCTTACGTTAGCATGACAAGCCGGGACTGTATTTTCCCTAGCACGTGTGGTACATTACGTTTTCAAGTACAGTCTTCAGGAGTTGAATTGTGTTACTGTCTTTTCAGCCCAAATGACAACTGATTTGTGCATAAAAGCGTGATACATAGATGTGTGTAGTCAAGACTGAGAATGTGCACTAGGCAAAAGAGCCAAAAAAGCCTAAATAAACGCCTCAAAAGGCCAAAATAAGAAATCAAATCTTGAACTAGTAGGCTCGTTGGTCTAGTCGTATGATTCTCGCTTCGGGTGTGAGAGGTCCTGGGTTCAAATCCCGGACAAGCCCTTTATATGTTATTTGACTAAAATTATGTACAGTGCTCTTCTTTACTGCATTGTTGTGACATCTGCTTCTAAGACATGTCAACGTTTAAACAGACCGTTTCTGAATGGCAAAGCAGCTTGTTGGACTACATCTTCAGTTATTCTGTTATTGTTTAGAAGCGAGAGATCCCTGGCCCTTTTTTGGGTTAAATTGCCAGCCAAGCCTACATTGACAACAAAAATGTGGATGCTCTGGTAGCTATTACAATAGCGATACCTGTCACGAAGTGAATCGCAACTGCAGACGAGTGAGGGTGAATAAATAATTTGCTGTTAAGCCAGTGTCCACAGAGCATAGATCTAGCACATCTGGCTCTTACATTAGCATGACAAGACGGGACTGTATTTTCCCTAGCACGTGTGGTATATTACGTTTTCAAGTACAGTCTCCAGGAGTTGAATTGTGTTACTGTCTTTTCAGCCCAAATGCCAACTGATTTGTGCATAAGGGCTTGATACATTCATGTGTGTAGTCAAGACTGAGACTGTGCACTAGGCAAAAGAGCCAAAAAAAGCCAAAATAAACGCCTCAAAAGGCCAAAATAAGAAAGCAAATGTTGAACTATTAGGCTCGTTGGTCTAGGCGTATGATTCTCGCTTTGGGTGCGAGAGGTCCCGGGTTCAAATCCCGGACGAGCCCTTTATATGTTATTTGACTAAAACTATGTACAGTGCTCTACTTTACTGCATTGTTGTGACATCTGCATCTAAGACATGTCAACATTAAAATAGACCATTTCTGAATGGCAAAGCAACTTTTTGGACTACAGCTTCGGTTATTGTTTAGAAGCAAGAGATCCCTGGCCCTTTTTTGGGTTAAATTGCCAGCCAAGCCTACATTGACAACAAAAATGTGGATGCTCTGGTAGCTATTACACTAGCGATACCTTTCACTAAGTGAATCGCAACTGCAGACGAGTGAGGGTGAATAAATAATTTGCTGTTAAGCCAGTGTCCACAGAGCATAGATCTAGCACATCTGGCTCTTACATTAGCATGACAAGCCGGGACTGTATTTTCCCTAGCACGTGTGGTACATTACGCTTTCAAGTACAGTCTCCAGGAGTTGAATTGTGTTACTGTCTTTTTAGCCCAAATACCAACTGATTTGTGCATAAGGGCTTGATACATTCATGTGTGTAGTCAAGACTGAGACTGTGCACTAGGCAAAAGAGCCAAAAAAGCCAAAATAAACGCCTCAAAAGGACAAAAAAAGAAATCAAATGTTGAAATAGTAGGCTCGTTGGTCTAGTCGTATGATTCTCGCTTCGGGTGTGAGAGGTCCCGGGTTCAAATCCCGGAAGAGCCCTTTATATGTTATTTGACTAAAACTATGTACAGTGCTCTACTTTACTGCATTGTTGTGACATCTGCATCTAAGACATGTCAACATTAAAATAGACCATTTCTGAATGGCAAAGCAACTTTTTGGACTACAGCTTCGGTTATTGTTTAGAAGCAAGAGATCCCTGGCCCTTTTTTGGGTTAAATTGCCAGCCAAGCCTACATTGACAACAAAAATGTGGATGCTCTGGTAGCTATTACAATAGCGATACCTGTCACGAAGTGAATCGCAACTGCAGACGAGTGAGGGTGAATAAATAATTTGCTGTTAAGCCAGTGTCCACAGAGCATAGATCTAGCACATCTGGCTCTTACATTAGCATGACAAGACGGGACTGTATTTTCCCTAGCACGTGTGGTATATTACGTTTTCAAGTACAGTCTCCAGGAGTTGAATTGTGTTACTGTCTTTTCAGCCCAAATGCCAACTGATTTGTGCATAAGGGCTTGATACATTCATGTGTGTAGTCAAGACTGAGACTGTGCACTAGGCAAAAGAGCCAAAAAAAGCCAAAATAAACGCCTCAAAAGGCCAAAATAAGAAAGCAAATGTTGAACTAGTAGGCTCGTTGGTCTAGGCGTATGATTCTCGCTTTGGGTGCGAGAGGTCCCGGGTTCAAATCCCGGACGAGCCCTTTATATGTTATTTGACTAAAACTATGTACAGTGCTCTACTTTACTGCATTGTTGTGACATCTGCATCTAAGACATGTCAACATTAAAATAGACCATTTCTGAATGGCAAAGCAACTTTTTGGACTACAGCTTCGGTTATTGTTTAGAAGCAAGAGATCCCTGGCCCTTTTTTGGGTTAAATTGCCAGCCAAGCCTACATTGACAACAAAAATGTGGATGCTCTGGTAGCTATTACACTAGCGATACCTTTCACTAAGTGAATCGCAACTGCAGACGAGTGAGGGTGAATAAATAATTTGCTGTTAAGCCAGTGTCCACAGAGCATAGATCTAGCACATCTGGCTCTTACATTAGCATGACAAGCCGCGACTGTATTTTCCCTAGCACGTGTGGTACATTACGTTTTCAAGTACAGTCTTCAGGAGTTGAATTGTGTTACTGTCTTTTCAGCCCAAATGCCAACTGATTTGTGCATAAAAGCGTGATACATAGATGTGTGTAGTCAAGACTGAGAATGTGCACTAGGCAAAAGAGCCAAAAAAGCCTAAACAAACGCCTCAAAAGGCCAAAATAAGAAATCAAATGTTGAACTAGTAGGCTCGTTGGTCTAGTTGTATGATTCTCGCTTCGGGTGTGAGAGGTCCTGGGTTCAAATCCCGGACAAGCCCTTTATATGTTATTTGACTAAAATTATGTACAGTGCTCTTCTTTACTGCATTGTTGTGACATCTGCTTCTAAGACATGTCAACGTTTAAACAGACCGTTTCTGAATGGCAAAGCAGCTTGTTGGACTACATCTTCAGTTATTCTGTTATTGTTTAGAAGCGAGAGATCCCTGGCCCTTTTTTGGGTTAAATTGCCAGCCAAGCCTACATTGACAACAAAAATGTGGATGCTCTGGTAGCTATTACAATAGCGATACCTGTCACGAAGTGAATCGCAACTGCAGACGAGTGAGGGTGAATAAATAATTTGCTGTTAAGCCAGTGTCCACAGAGCATAGATCTAGCACATCTGGCTCTTACATTAGCATGACAAGACGGGACTGTATTTTCCCTAGCACGTGTGGTATATTACGTTTTCAAGTACAGTCTCCAGGAGTTGAATTGTGTTACTGTCTTTTCAGCCCAAATGCCAACTGATTTGTGCATAAGGGCTTGATACATTCATGTGTGTAGTCAAGACTGAGACTGTGCACTAGGCAAAAGAGCCAAAAAAAGCCAAAATAAACGCCTCAAAAGGCCAAAATAAGAAAGCAAATACGGAACTAGTAGGCTCGTTGGTCTAGGCGTATGATTCTCGCTTTGGGTGCGAGAGGTCCCGTGTTCAAATCCCGGACGAGCCCTTTATATGTTATTTGACTAAAACTATGTACAGTGCTCTACTTTACTGCATTGTTGTGACATCTGCATCTAAGACATGTCAACAATAAAATAGACCATTTCTGAATGGCAAAGCAACTTTTTGGACTACAGCTTCGGTTATTGTTTAGAAGCAAGAGATCCCTGGCCCTTTTTTGGGTTAAATTGCCAGCCAAGCCTACATTGACAACAAAAATGTGGATGCTCTGGTAGCTATTACACTAGCGATACCTTTCACTAAGTGAATCGCAACTGCAGACGAGTGAGGGTGAATAAATAATTTGCTGTTAAGCCAGTGTCCACAGAGCATAGATCTAGCACATCTGGCTCTTACATTAGCATGACAAGCCGGGACTGTATTTTCCCTAGCACGTGTGGTACATTACGCTTTCAAGTACAGTCTCCAGGAGTTGAATTGTGTTACTGTCTTTTTAGCCCAAATACCAACTGATTTGTGCATAAGGGCTTGATACATTCATGTGTGTAGTCAAGACTGAGACTGTGCACTAGGCAAAAGAGCCAAAAAAGCCAAAATAAACGCCTCAAAAGGCCAAAATAAGAAAGCAAATCTCGAACTAGTAGGCTTTTTGGTCTAGGCGTATGATTCTCGCTTTGGGTGCGAGAGATCCCGGAAGAGCCCTTTATATGTTATTTGACTAAAACTATGTACAGTGCTCTACTTTACTGCATTGTTGTGACATCTGCATCTAAGATATGTCAACATTAAAATAGACCATTTCTGAATGGCAAAGCAACTTTTTGGACTACAGCTTCGGTTATTGTTTAGAAGCAAGAGATCCCTGGCCCTTTTTTGGGTTAAATTGCCAGCCAAGCCTACATTGACAACAAAAATGTGGATGCTCTGGTAGCTATTACACTAGCGATACCTTTCACTAAGTGAATCGCAACTGCAGACGAGTGAGGGTGAATAAATAATTTGCTGTTAAGCCAGTGTCCACAGAGCATAGATCTAGCACATCTGGCTCTTACGTTAGCATGACAAGCCGGGACTGTATTTTCCCTAGCACGTGTGGTACATTACGTTTTCAAGTACAGTCTTCAGGAGTTGAATTGTGTTACTGTCTTTTCAGCCCAAATGACAACTGATTTGTGCATAAAAGCGTGATACATAGATGTGTGTAGTCAAGACTGAGAATGTGCACTAGGCAAAAGAGCCAAAAAAGCCTAAATAAACGCCTCAAAAGGCCAAAATAAGAAATCAAATCTTGAACTAGTAGGCTCGTTGGTCTAGTCGTATGATTCTCGCTTCGGGTGTGAGAGGTCCTGGGTTCAAATCCCGGACAAGCCCTTTATATGTTATTTGACTAAAATTATGTACAGTGCTCTTCTTTACTGCATTGTTGTGACATCTGCTTCTAAGACATGTCAACGTTTAAACAGACAGTTTCTGAATGGCAAAGCAGCTTGTTGGACTACATCTTCAGTTATTCTGTTATTGTTTAGAAGCGAGAGATCCCTGGCCCTTTTTTGGGTTAAATTGCCAGCCAAGCCTACATTGACAACAAAAATGTGGATGCTCTGGTAGCTATTACAATAGCGATACCTGTCACGAAGTGAATCGCAACTGCAGACGAGTGAGGGTGAATAAATAATTTGCTGTTAAGCCAGTGTCCACAGAGCATAGATCTAGCACATCTGGCTCTTACATTAGCATGACAAGACGGGACTGTATTTTCCCTAGCACGTGTGGTATATTACGTTTTCAAGTACAGTCTCCAGGAGTTGAATTGTGTTACTGTCTTTTCAGCCCAAATGCCAACTGATTTGTGCATAAGGGCTTGATACATTCATGTGTGTAGTCAAGACTGAGACTGTGCACTAGGCAAAAGAGCCAAAAAAAGCCAAAATAAACGCCTCAAAAGGCCAAAATAAGAAAGCAAATACGGAACTATTAGGCTCGTTGGTCTAGGCGTATGATTCTCGCTTTGGGTGCGAGAGGTCCCGGGTTCAAATCCCGGACGAGCCCTTTATATGTTATTTGACTAAAACTATGTACAGTGCTCTACTTTACTGCATTGTTGTGACATCTGCATCTAAGACATGTCAACATTAAAATAGACCATTTCTGAATGGCAAAGCAACTTTTTGGACTACAGCTTCGGTTATTGTTTAGAAGCAAGAGATCCCTGGCCCTTTTTTGGGTTAAATTGCCAGCCAAGCCTACATTGACAACAAAAATGTGGATGCTCTGGTAGCTATTACACTAGCGATACCTTTCACTAAGTGAATCGCAACTGCAGACGAGTGAGGGTGAATAAATAATTTGCTGTTAAGCCAGTGTCCACAGAGCATAGATCTAGCACATCTGGCTCTTACGTTAGCATGACAAGCCGGGACTGTATTTTCCCTAGCACGTGTGGTACATTACGTTTTCAAGTACAGTCTTCAGGAGTTGAATTGTGTTACTGTCTTTTCAGCCCAAATGACAACTGATTTGTGCATAAAAGCGTGATACATAGATGTGTGTAGTCAAGACTGAGAATGTGCACTAGGCAAAAGAGCCAAAAAAGCCTAAATAAACGCCTCAAAAGGCCAAAATAAGAAATCAAATCTTGAACTAGTAGGCTCGTTGGTCTAGTCGTATGATTCTCGCTTCGGGTGTGAGAGGTCCTGGGTTCAAATCCCGGACAAGCCCTTTATATGTTATTTGACTAAAATTATGTACAGTGCTCTTCTTTACTGCATTGTTGTGACATCTGCTTCTAAGACATGTCAACGTTTAAACAGACCGTTTCTGAATGGCAAAGCAGCTTGTTGGACTACATCTTCAGTTATTCTGTTATTGTTTAGAAGCGAGAGATCCCTGGCCCTTTTTTGGGTTAAATTGCCAGCCAAGCCTACATTGACAACAAAAATGTGGATGCTCTGGTAGCTATTACAATAGCGATACCTGTCACGAAGTGAATCGCAAATGCAGACGAGTGAGGGTGAATAAATAATTTGCTGTTAAGCCAGTGTCCACAGAGCATAGATCTAGCACATCTGGCTCTTACATTAGCATGACAAGACGGGACTGTATTTTCCCTAGCACGTGTGGTATATTACGTTTTCAAGTACAGTCTCCAGGAGTTGAATTGTGTTACTGTCTTTTCAGCCCAAATGCCAACTGATTTGTGCATAAGGGCTTGATACATTCATGTGTGTAGTCAAGACTGAGACTGTGCACTAGGCAAAAGAGCCAAAAAAAGCCAAAATAAACGCCTCAAAAGGCCAAAATAAGAAAGCAAATACGGAACTATTAGGCTCGTTGGTCTAGGCGTATGATTCTCGCTTTGGGTGCGAGAGGTCCCGGGTTCAAATCCCGGACGAGCCCTTTATATGTTATTTGACTAAAACTATGTACAGTGCTCAACTTTACTGCATTGTTGTGACATCTGCATCTAAGACATGTCAACATTAAAATAGACCATTTCTGAATGGCAAAGCAACTTTTTGGACTACAGCTTCGGTTATTGTTTAGAAGCAAGAGATCCCTGGCCCTTTTTTGGGTTAAATTGCCAGCCAAGCCTACATTGACAACAAAAATGTGGATGCTCTGGTAGCTATTACACTAGCGATACCTTTCACTAAGTGAATCGCAACTGCAGACGAGTGAGGGTGAATAAATAATTTGCTGTTAAGCCAGTGTCCACAGAGCATAGATCTAGCACATCTGGCTCTTACATTAGCATGACAAGCCGGGACTGTATTTTCCCTAGCACGTGTGGTACATTACGCTTTCAAGTACAGTCTCCAGGAGTTGAATTGTGTTACTGTCTTTTTAGCCCAAATACCAACTGATTTGTGCATAAGGGCTTGATACATTCATGTGTGTAGTCAAGACTGAGACTGTGCACTAGGCAAAAGAGCCAAAAAAGCCAAAATAAACGCCTCAAAAGGACAAAAAAAGAAATCAAATGTTGAAATAGTAGGCTCGTTGGTCTAGTCGTATGATTCTCGCTTCGGGTGTGAGAGGTCCCGGGTTCAAATCCCGGAAGAGCCCTTTATATGTTATTTGACTAAAACTATGTACAGTGCTCTACTTTACTGCATTGTTGTGACATCTGCATCTAAGACATGTCAACATTAAAATAGACCATTTCTGAATGGCAAAGCAACTTTTTGGACTACAGCTTCGGTTATTGTTTAGAAGCAAGAGATCCCTGGCCCTTTTTTGGGTTAAATTGCCAGCCAAGCCTACATTGACAACAAAAATGTGGATGCTCTGGTAGCTATTACAATAGCGATACCTGTCACGAAGTGAATCGCAACTGCAGACGAGTGAGGGTGAATAAATAATTTGCTGTTAAGCCAGTGTCCACAGAGCATAGATCTAGCACATCTGGCTCTTACATTAGCATGACAAGACGGGACTGTATTTTCCCTAGCACGTGTGGTATATTACGTTTTCAAGTACAGTCTCCAGGAGTTGAATTGTGTTACTGTCTTTTCAGCCCAAATGCCAACTGATTTGTGCATAAGGGCTTGATACATTCATGTGTGTAGTCAAGACTGAGACTGTGCACTAGGCAAAAGAGCCAAAAAAAGCCAAAATAAACGCCTCAAAAGGCCAAAATAAGAAAGCAAATGTTGAACTAGTAGGCTCGTTGGTCTAGGCGTATGATTCTCGCTTTGGGTGCGAGAGGTCCCGGGTTCAAATCCCGGACGAGCCCTTTATATGTTATTTGACTAAAACTATGTACAGTGCTCTACTTTACTGCATTGTTGTGACATCTGCATCTAAGACATGTCAACATTAAAATAGACCATTTCTGAATGGCAAAGCAACTTTTTGGACTACAGCTTCGGTTATTGTTTAGAAGCAAGAGATCCCTGGCCCTTTTTTGGGTTAAATTGCCAGCCAAGCCTACATTGACAACAAAAATGTGGATGCTCTGGTAGCTATTACACTAGCGATACCTTTCACTAAGTGAATCGCAACTGCAGACGAGTGAGGGTGAATAAATAATTTGCTGTTAAGCCAGTGTCCACAGAGCATAGATCTAGCACATCTGGCTCTTACATTAGCATGACAAGCCGGGACTGTATTTTCCCTAGCACGTGTGGTACATTACGTTTTCAAGTACAGTCTTCAGGAGTTGAATTGTGTTACTGTCTTTTCAGCCCAAATGCCAACTGATTTGTGCATAAAAGCGTGATACATAGATGTGTGTAGTCAAGACTGAGAATGTGCACTAGGCAAAAGAGCCAAAAAAGCCTAAACAAACGCCTCAAAAGGCCAAAATAAGAAATCAAATGTTGAACTAGTAGGCTCGTTGGTCTAGTCGTATGATTCTCGCTTCGGGTGTGAGAGGTCCTGGGTTCAAATCCCGGACAAGCCCTTTATATGTTATTTGACTAAAATTATGTACAGTGCTCTTCTTTACTGCATTGTTGTGACATCTGCTTCTAAGACATGTCAACGTTTAAACAGACCGTTTCTGAATGGCAAAGCAGCTTGTTGGACTACATCTTCAGTTATTCTGTTATTGTTTAGAAGCGAGAGATCCCTGGCCCTTTTTTGGGTTAAATTGCCAGCCAAGCCTACATTGACAACAAAAATGTGGATGCTCTGGTAGCTATTACAATAGCGATACCTGTCACGAAGTGAATCGCAACTGCAGACGAGTGAGGGTGAATAAATAATTTGCTGTTAAGCCAGTGTCCACAGAGCATAGATCTAGCACATCTGGCTCTTACATTAGCATGACAAGACGGGACTGTATTTTCCCTAGCACGTGTGGTATATTACGTTTTCAAGTACAGTCTCCAGGAGTTGAATTGTGTTACTGTCTTTTCAGCCCAAATGCCAACTGATTTGTGCATAAGGGCTTGATACATTCATGTGTGTAGTCAAGACTGAGACTGTGCACTAGGCAAAAGAGCCAAAAAAAGCCAAAATAAACGCCTCAAAAGGCCAAAATAAGAAAGCAAATACGGAACTAGTAGGCTCGTTGGTCTAGGCGTATGATTCTCGCTTTGGGTGCGAGAGGTCCCGTGTTCAAATCCCGGACGAGCCCTTTATATGTTATTTGACTAAAACTATGTACAGTGCTCTACTTTACTGCATTGTTGTGACATCTGCATCTAAGACATGTCAACAATAAAATAGACCATTTCTGAATGGCAAAGCAACTTTTTGGACTACAGCTTCGGTTATTGTTTAGAAGCAAGAGATCCCTGGCCCTTTTTTGGGTTAAATTGCCAGCCAAGCCTACATTGACAACAAAAATGTGGATGCTCTGGTAGCTATTACACTAGCGATACCTTTCACTAAGTGAATCGCAACTGCAGACGAGTGAGGGTGAATAAATAATTTGCTGTTAAGCCAGTGTCCACAGAGCATAGATCTAGCACATCTGGCTCTTACATTAGCATGACAAGCCGGGACTGTATTTTCCCTAGCACGTGTGGTACATTACGCTTTCAAGTACAGTCTCCAGGAGTTGAATTGTGTTACTGTCTTTTTAGCCCAAATACCAACTGATTTGTGCATAAGGGCTTGATACATTCATGTGTGTAGTCAAGACTGAGACTGTGCACTAGGCAAAAGAGCCAAAAAAGCCAAAATAAACGCCTCAAAAGGCCAAAATAAGAAAGCAAATCTCGAACTAGTAGGCTTTTTGGTCTAGGCGTATGATTCTCGCTTTGGGTGCGAGAGATCCCGGAAGAGCCCTTTATATGTTATTTGACTAAAACTATGTACAGTGCTCTACTTTACTGCATTGTTGTGACATCTGCATCTAAGATATGTCAACATTAAAATAGACCATTTCTGAATGGCAAAGCAACTTTTTGGACTACAGCTTCGGTTATTGTTTAGAAGCAAGAGATCCCTGGCCCTTTTTTGGGTTAAATTGCCAGCCAAGCCTACATTGACAACAAAAATGTGGATGCTCTGGTAGCTATTACACTAGCGATACCTTTCACTAAGTGAATCGCAACTGCAGACGAGTGAGGGTGAATAAATAATTTGCTGTTAAGCCAGTGTCCACAGAGCATAGATCTAGCACATCTGGCTCTTACGTTAGCATGACAAGCCGGGACTGTATTTTCCCTAGCACGTGTGGTACATTACGTTTTCAAGTACAGTCTTCAGGAGTTGAATTGTGTTACTGTCTTTTCAGCCCAAATGACAACTGATTTGTGCATAAAAGCGTGATACATAGATGTGTGTAGTCAAGACTGAGAATGTGCACTAGGCAAAAGAGCCAAAAAAGCCTAAACAAACGCCTCAAAAGGCCAAAATAAGAAATCAAATGTTGAACTAGTAGGCTCGTTGGTCTAGTCGTATGATTCTCGCTTCGGGTGTGAGAGGTCCTGGGTTCAAATCCCGGACAAGCCCTTTATATGTTATTTGACTAAAATTATGTACAGTGCTCTTCTTTACTGCATTGTTGTGACATCTGCTTCTAAGACATGTCAACGTTTAAACAGACCGTTTCTGAATGGCAAAGCAGCTTGTTGGACTACATCTTCAGTTATTCTGTTATTGTTTAGAAGCGAGAGATCCCTGGCCCTTTTTTGGGTTAAATTGCCAGCCAAGCCTACATTGACAACAAAAATGTGGATGCTCTGGTAGCTATTACAATAGCGATACCTGTCACGAAGTGAATCGCAACTGCAGACGAGTGAGGGTGAATAAATAATTTGCTGTTAAGCCAGTGTCCACAGAGCATAGATCTAGCACATCTGGCTCTTACATTAGCATGACAAGACGGGACTGTATTTTCCCTAGCACGTGTGGTATATTACGTTTTCAAGTACAGTCTCCAGGAGTTGAATTGTGTTACTGTCTTTTCAGCCCAAATGCCAACTGATTTGTGCATAAGGGCTTGATACATTCATGTGTGTAGTCAAGACTGAGACTGTGCACTAGGCAAAAGAGCCAAAAAAAGCCAAAATAAACGCCTCAAAAGGCCAAAATAAGAAAGCAAATACGGAACTAGTAGGCTCGTTGGTCTAGGCGTATGATTCTCGCTTTGGGTGCGAGAGGTCCCGTGTTCAAATCCCGGACGAGCCCTTTATATGTTATTTGACTAAAACTATGTACAGTGCTCTACTTTACTGCATTGTTGTGACATCTGCATCTAAGACATGTCAACAATAAAATAGACCATTTCTGAATGGCAAAGCAACTTTTTGGACTACAGCTTCGGTTATTGTTTAGAAGCAAGAGATCCCTGGCCCTTTTTTGGGTTAAATTGCCAGCCAAGCCTACATTGACAACAAAAATGTGGATGCTCTGGTAGCTATTACACTAGCGATACCTTTCACTAAGTGAATCGCAACTGCAGACGAGTGAGGGTGAATAAATAATTTGCTGTTAAGCCAGTGTCCACAGAGCATAGATCTAGCACATCTGGCTCTTACATTAGCATGACAAGCCGGGACTGTATTTTCCCTAGCACGTGTGGTACATTACGCTTTCAAGTACAGTCTCCAGGAGTTGAATTGTGTTACTGTCTTTTTAGCCCAAATACCAACTGATTTGTGCATAAGGGCTTGATACATTCATGTGTGTAGTCAAGACTGAGACTGTGCACTAGGCAAAAGAGCCAAAAAAGCCAAAATAAACGCCTCAAAAGGCCAAAATAAGAAAGCAAATCTCGAACTAGTAGGCTTTTTGGTCTAGGCGTATGATTCTCGCTTTGGGTGCGAGAGATCCCGGAAGAGCCCTTTATATGTTATTTGACTAAAACTATGTACAGTGCTCTACTTTACTGCATTGTTGTGACATCTGCATCTAAGATATGTCAACATTAAAATAGACCATTTCTGAATGGCAAAGCAACTTTTTGGACTACAGCTTCGGTTATTGTTTAGAAGCAAGAGATCCCTGGCCCTTTTTTGGGTTAAATTGCCAGCCAAGCCTACATTGACAACAAAAATGTGGATGCTCTGGTAGCTATTACACTAGCGATACCTTTCACTAAGTGAATCGCAACTGCAGACGAGTGAGGGTGAATAAATAATTTGCTGTTAAGCCAGTGTCCACAGAGCATAGATCTAGCACATCTGGCTCTTACGTTAGCATGACAAGCCGGGACTGTATTTTCCCTAGCACGTGTGGTACATTACGTTTTCAAGTACAGTCTTCAGGAGTTGAATTGTGTTACTGTCTTTTCAGCCCAAATGACAACTGATTTGTGCATAAAAGCGTGATACATAGATGTGTGTAGTCAAGACTGAGAATGTGCACTAGGCAAAAGAGCCAAAAAAGCCTAAATAAACGCCTCAAAAGGCCAAAATAAGAAATCAAATCTTGAACTAGTAGGCTCGTTGGTCTAGTCGTATGATTCTCGCTTCGGGTGTGAGAGGTCCTGGGTTCAAATCCCGGACAAGCCCTTTATATGTTATTTGACTAAAATTATGTACAGTGCTCTTCTTTACTGCATTGTTGTGACATCTGCTTCTAAGACATGTCAACGTTTAAACAGACCGTTTCTGAATGGCAAAGCAGCTTGTTGGACTACATCTTCAGTTATTCTGTTATTGTTTAGAAGCGAGAGATCCCTGGCCCTTTTTTGGGTTAAATTGCCAGCCAAGCCTACATTGACAACAAAAATGTGGATGCTCTGGTAGCTATTACAATAGCGATACCTGTCACGAAGTGAATCGCAACTGCAGACGAGTGAGGGTGAATAAATAATTTGCTGTTAAGCCAGTGTCCACAGAGCATAGATCTAGCACATCTGGCTCTTACATTAGCATGACAAGACGGGACTGTATTTTCCCTAGCACGTGTGGTATATTACGTTTTCAAGTACAGTCTCCAGGAGTTGAATTGTGTTACTGTCTTTTCAGCCCAAATGCCAACTGATTTGTGCATAAGGGCTTGATACATTCATGTGTGTAGTCAAGACTGAGACTGTGCACTAGGCAAAAGAGCCAAAAAAAGCCAAAATAAACGCCTCAAAAGGCCAAAATAAGAAAGCAAATACGGAACTATTAGGCTCGTTGGTCTAGGCGTATGATTCTCGCTTTGGGTGCGAGAGGTCCCGGGTTCAAATCCCGGACGAGCCCTTTATATGTTATTTGACTAAAACTATGTACAGTGCTCTACTTTACTGCATTGTTGTGACATCTGCATCTAAGACATGTCAACATTAAAATAGACCATTTCTGAATGGCAAAGCAACTTTTTGGACTACAGCTTCGGTTATTGTTTAGAAGCAAGAGATCCCTGGCCCTTTTTTGGGTTAAATTGCCAGCCAAGCCTACATTGACAACAAAAATGTGGATGCTCTGGTAGCTATTACACTAGCGATACCTTTCACTAAGTGAATCGCAACTGCAGACGAGTGAGGGTGAATAAATAATTTGCTGTTAAGCCAGTGTCCACAGAGCATAGATCTAGCACATCTGGCTCTTACATTAGCATGACAAGCCGGGACTGTATTTTCCCTAGCACGTGTGGTACATTACGCTTTCAAGTACAGTCTCCAGGAGTTGAATTGTGTTACTGTCTTTTTAGCCCAAATACCAACTGATTTGTGCATAAGGGCTTGATACATTCATGTGTGTAGTCAAGACTGAGACTGTGCACTAGGCAAAAGAGCCAAAAAAGCCAAAATAAACGCCTCAAAAGGACAAAAAAAGAAATCAAATGTTGAAATAGTAGGCTCGTTGGTCTAGTCGTATGATTCTCGCTTCGGGTGTGAGAGGTCCCGGGTTCAAATCCCGGAAGAGCCCTTTATATGTTATTTGACTAAAACTATGTACAGTGCTCTACTTTACTGCATTGTTGTGACATCTGCATCTAAGACATGTCAACATTAAAATAGACCATTTCTGAATGGCAAAGCAACTTTTTGGACTACAGCTTCGGTTATTGTTTAGAAGCAAGAGATCCCTGGCCCTTTTTTGGGTTAAATTGCCAGCCAAGCCTACATTGACAACAAAAATGTGGATGCTCTGGTAGCTATTACAATAGCGATACCTGTCACGAAGTGAATCGCAACTGCAGACGAGTGAGGGTGAATAAATAATTTGCTGTTAAGCCAGTGTCCACAGAGCATAGATCTAGCACATCTGGCTCTTACATTAGCATGACAAGACGGGACTGTATTTTCCCTAGCACGTGTGGTATATTACGTTTTCAAGTACAGTCTCCAGGAGTTGAATTGTGTTACTGTCTTTTCAGCCCAAATGCCAACTGATTTGTGCATAAGGGCTTGATACATTCATGTGTGTAGTCAAGACTGAGACTGTGCACTAGGCAAAAGAGCCAAAAAAAGCCAAAATAAACGCCTCAAAAGGCCAAAATAAGAAAGCAAATGTTGAACTAGTAGGCTCGTTGGTCTAGGAGTATGATTCTCGCTTTGGGTGCGAGAGGTCCCGGGTTCAAATCCCGGACGAGCCCTTTATATGTTATTTGACTAAAACTATGTACAGTGCTCTACTTTACTGCATTGTTGTGACATCTGCATCTAAGACATGTCAACATTAAAATAGACCATTTCTGAATGGCAAAGCAACTTTTTGGACTACAGCTTCGGTTATTGTTTAGAAGCAAGAGATCCCTGGCCCTTTTTTGGGTTAAATTGCCAGCCAAGCCTACATTGACAACAAAAATGTGGATGCTCTGGTAGCTATTACACTAGCGATACCTTTCACTAAGTGAATCGCAACTGCAGACGAGTGAGGGTGAATAAATAATTTGCTGTTAAGCCAGTGTCCACAGAGCATAGATCTAGCACATCTGGCTCTTACATTAGCATGACAAGCCGCGACTGTATTTTCCCTAGCACGTGTGGTACATTACGTTTTCAAGTACAGTCTTCAGGAGTTGAATTGTGTTACTGTCTTTTCAGCCCAAATGCCAACTGATTTGTGCATAAAAGCATGATACATAGATGTGTGTAGTCAAGACTGAGAATGTGCACTAGGCAAAAGAGCCAAAAAAGCCTAAACAAACGCCTCAAAAGGCCAAAATAAGAAATCAAATGTTGAACTAGTAGGCTCGTTGGTCTAGTTGTATGATTCTCGCTTCGGGTGTGAGAGGTCCTGGGTTCAAATCCCGGACAAGCCCTTTATATGTTATTTGACTAAAATTATGTACAGTGCTCTTCTTTACTGCATTGTTGTGACATCTGCTTCTAAGACATGTCAACGTTTAAACAGACCGTTTCTGAATGGCAAAGCAGCTTGTTGGACTACATCTTCAGTTATTCTGTTATTGTTTAGAAGCGAGAGATCCCTGGCCCTTTTTTGGGTTAAATTGCCAGCCAAGCCTACATTGACAACAAAAATGTGGATGCTCTGGTAGCTATTACAATAGCGATACCTGTCACGAAGTGAATCGCAACTGCAGACGAGTGAGGGTGAATAAATAATTTGCTGTTAAGCCAGTGTCCACAGAGCATAGATCTAGCACATCTGGCTCTTACATTAGCATGACAAGACGGGACTGTATTTTCCCTAGCACGTGTGGTATATTACGTTTTCAAGTACAGTCTCCAGGAGTTGAATTGTGTTACTGTCTTTTCAGCCCAAATGCCAACTGATTTGTGCATAAGGGCTTGATACATTCATGTGTGTAGTCAAGACTGAGACTGTGCACTAGGCAAAAGAGCCAAAAAAAGCCAAAATAAACGCCTCAAAAGGCCAAAATAAGAAAGCAAATACGGAACTAGTAGGCTCGTTGGTCTAGGCGTATGATTCTCGCTTTGGGTGCGACAGGTCCCGTGTTCAAATCCCGGACGAGCCCTTTATATGTTATTTGACTAAAACTATGTACAGTGCTCTACTTTACTGCATTGTTGTGACATCTGCATCTAAGACATGTCAACAATAAAATAGACCATTTCTGAATGGCAAAGCAACTTTTTGGACTACAGCTTCGGTTATTGTTTAGAAGCAAGAGATCCCTGGCCCTTTTTTGGGTTAAATTGCCAGCCAAGCCTACATTGACAACAAAAATGTGGATGCTCTGGTAGCTATTACACTAGCGATACCTTTCACTAAGTGAATCGCAACTGCAGACGAGTGAGGGTGAATAAATAATTTGCTGTTAAGCCAGTGTCCACAGAGCATAGATCTAGCACATCTGGCTCTTACATTAGCATGACAAGCCGGGACTGTATTTTCCCTAGCACGTGTGGTACATTACGCTTTCAAGTACAGTCTCCAGGAGTTGAATTGTGTTACTGTCTTTTTAGCCCAAATACCAACTGATTTGTGCATAAGGGCTTGATACATTCATGTGTGTAGTCAAGACTGAGACTGTGCACTAGGCAAAAGAGCCAAAAAAGCCAAAATAAACGCCTCAAAAGGCCAAAATAAGAAAGCAAATCTCGAACTAGTAGGCTTTTTGGTCTAGGCGTATGATTCTCGCTTTGGGTGCGAGAGATCCCGGAAGAGCCCTTTATATGTTATTTGACTAAAACTATGTACAGTGCTCTACTTTACTGCATTGTTGTGACATCTGCATCTAAGATATGTCAACATTAAAATAGACCATTTCTGAATGGCAAAGCAACTTTTTGGACTACAGCTTCGGTTATTGTTTAGAAGCAAGAGATCCCTGGCCCTTTTTTGGGTTAAATTGCCAGCCAAGCCTACATTGACAACAAAAATGTGGATGCTCTGGTAGCTATTACACTAGCGATACCTTTCACTAAGTGAATCGCAACTGCAGACGAGTGAGGGTGAATAAATAATTTGCTGTTAAGCCAGTGTCCACAGAGCATAGATCTAGCACATCTGGCTCTTACGTTAGCATGACAAGCCGGGACTGTATTTTCCCTAGCACGTGTGGTACATTACGTTTTCAAGTACAGTCTTCAGGAGTTGAATTGTGTTACTGTCTTTTCAGCCCAAATGACAACTGATTTGTGCATAAAAGCGTGATACATAGATGTGTGTAGTCAAGACTGAGAATGTGCACTAGGCAAAAGAGCCAAAAAAGCCTAAATAAACGCCTCAAAAGGCCAAAATAAGAAATCAAATCTTGAACTAGTAGGCTCGTTGGTCTAGTCGTATGATTCTCGCTTCGGGTGTGAGAGGTCCTGGGTTCAAATCCCGGACAAGCCCTTTATATGTTATTTGACTAAAATTATGTACAGTGCTCTTCTTTACTGCATTGTTGTGACATCTGCTTCTAAGACATGTCAACGTTTAAACAGACCGTTTCTGAATGGCAAAGCAGCTTGTTGGACTACATCTTCAGTTATTCTGTTATTGTTTAGAAGCGAGAGATCCCTGGCCCTTTTTTGGGTTAAATTGCCAGCCAAGCCTACATTGACAACAAAAATGTGGATGCTCTGGTAGCTATTACAATAGCGATACCTGTCACGAAGTGAATCGCAACTGCAGACGAGTGAGGGTGAATAAATAATTTGCTGTTAAGCCAGTGTCCACAGAGCATAGATCTAGCACATCTGGCTCTTACATTAGCATGACAAGACGGGACTGTATTTTCCCTAGCACGTGTGGTATATTACGTTTTCAAGTACAGTCTCCAGGAGTTGAATTGTGTTACTGTCTTTTCAGCCCAAATGCCAACTGATTTGTGCATAAGGGCTTGATACATTCATGTGTGTAGTCAAGACTGAGACTGTGCACTAGGCAAAAGAGCCAAAAAAAGCCAAAATAAACGCCTCAAAAGGCCAAAATAAGAAAGCAAATACGGAACTATTAGGCTCGTTGGTCTAGGCGTATGATTCTCGCTTTGGGTGCGAGAGGTCCCGGGTTCAAATCCCGGACGAGCCCTTTATATGTTATTTGACTAAAACTATGTACAGTGCTCTACTTTACTGCATTGTTGTGACATCTGCATCTAAGACATGTCAACATTAAAATAGACCATTTCTGAATGGCAAAGCAACTTTTTGGACTACAGCTTCGGTTATTGTTTAGAAGCAAGAGATCCCTGGCCCTTTTTTGGGTTAAATTGCCAGCCAAGCCTACATTGACAACAAAAATGTGGATGCTCTGGTAGCTATTACACTAGCGATACCTTTCACTAAGTGAATCGCAACTGCAGACGAGTGAGGGTGAATAAATAATTTGCTGTTAAGCCAGTGTCCACAGAGCATAGATCTAGCACATCTGGCTCTTACATTAGCATGACAAGCCGCGACTGTATTTTCCCTAGCACGTGTGGTACATTACGTTTTCAAGTACAGTCTTCAGGAGTTGAATTGTGTTACTGTCTTTTCAGCCCAAATGCCAACTGATTTGTGCATAAAAGCGTGATACATAGATGTGTGTAGTCAAGACTGAGAATGTGCACTAGGCAAAAGAGCCAAAAAAGCCTAAACAAACGCCTCAAAAGGCCAAAATAAGAAATCAAATGTTGAACTAGTAGGCTCGTTGGTCTAGTCGTATGATTCTCGCTTCGGGTGTGAGAGGTCCTGGGTTCAAATCCCGGACAAGCCCTTTATATGTTATTTGACTAAAATTATGTACAGTGCTCTTCTTTACTGCATTGTTGTGACATCTGCTTCTAAGACATGTCAACGTTTAAACAGACCGTTTCTGAATGGCAAAGCAGCTTGTTGGACTACATCTTCAGTTATTCTGTTATTGTTTAGAAGCGAGAGATCCCTGGCCCTTTTTTGGGTTAAATTGCCAGCCAAGCCTACATTGACAACAAAAATGTGGATGCTCTGGTAGCTATTACAATAGCGATACCTGTCACGAAGTGAATCGCAACTGCAGACGAGTGAGGGTGAATAAATAATTTGCTGTTAAGCCAGTGTCCACAGAGCATAGATCTAGCACATCTGGCTCTTACATTAGCATGACAAGACGGGACTGTATTTTCCCTAGCACGTGTGGTATATTACGTTTTCAAGTACAGTCTCCAGGAGTTGAATTGTGTTACTGTCTTTTCAGCCCAAATGCCAACTGATTTGTGCATAAGGGCTTGATACATTCATGTGTGTAGTCAAGACTGAGACTGTGCACTAGGCAAAAGAGCCAAAAAAAGCCAAAATAAACGCCTCAAAAGGCCAAAATAAGAAAGCAAATACGGAACTAGTAGGCTCGTTGGTCTAGGCGTATGATTCTCGCTTTGGGTGCGACAGGTCCCGTGTTCAAATCCCGGACGAGCCCTTTATATGTTATTTGACTAAAACTATGTACAGTGCTCTACTTTACTGCATTGTTGTGACATCTGCATCTAAGACATGTCAACAATAAAATAGACCATTTCTGAATGGCAAAGCAACTTTTTGGACTACAGCTTCGGTTATTGTTTAGAAGCAAGAGATCCCTGGCCCTTTTTTGGGTTAAATTGCCAGCCAAGCCTACATTGACAACAAAAATGTGGATGCTCTGGTAGCTATTACACTAGCGATACCTTTCACTAAGTGAATCGCAACTGCAGACGAGTGAGGGTGAATAAATAATTTGCTGTTAAGCCAGTGTCCACAGAGCATAGATCTAGCACATCTGGCTCTTACATTAGCATGACAAGCCGGGACTGTATTTTCCCTAGCACGTGTGGTACATTACGCTTTCAAGTACAGTCTCCAGGAGTTGAATTGTGTTACTGTCTTTTTAGCCCAAATACCAACTGATTTGTGCATAAGGGCTTGATACATTCATGTGTGTAGTCAAGACTGAGACTGTGCACTAGGCAAAAGAGCCAAAAAAGCCAAAATAAACGCCTCAAAAGGCCAAAATAAGAAAGCAAATCTCGAACTAGTAGGCTTTTTGGTCTAGGCGTATGATTCTCGCTTTGGGTGCGAGAGATCCCGGAAGAGCCCTTTATATGTTATTTGACTAAAACTATGTACAGTGCTCTACTTTACTGCATTGTTGTGACATCTGCATCTAAGACATGTCAACATTAAAATAGACCATTTCTGAATGGCAAAGCAACTTTTTGGACTACAGCTTCGGTTATTGTTTAGAAGCAAGAGATCCCTGGCCCTTTTTTGGGTTAAATTGCCAGCCAAGCCTACATTGACAACAAAAATGTGGATGCTCTGGTAGCTATTACACTAGCGATACCTTTCACTAAGTGAATCGCAACTGCAGACGAGTGAGGGTGAATAAATAATTTGCTGTTAAGCCAGTGTCCACAGAGCATAGATCTAGCACATCTGGCTCTTACGTTAGCATGACAAGCCGGGACTGTATTTTCCCTAGCACGTGTGGTACATTACGTTTTCAAGTACAGTCTTCAGGAGTTGAATTGTGTTACTGTCTTTTCAGCCCAAATGACAACTGATTTGTGCATAAAAGCGTGATACATAGATGTGTGTAGTCAAGACTGAGAATGTGCACTAGGCAAAAGAGCCAAAAAAGCCTAAATAAACGCCTCAAAAGGCCAAAATAAGAAATCAAATCTTGAACTAGTAGGCTCGTTGGTCTAGTCGTATGATTCTCGCTTCGGGTGTGAGAGGTCCTGGGTTCAAATCCCGGACAAGCCCTTTATATGTTATTTGACTAAAATTATGTACAGTGCTCTTCTTTACTGCATTGTTGTGACATCTGCTTCTAAGACATGTCAACGTTTAAACAGACAGTTTCTGAATGGCAAAGCAGCTTGTTGGACTACATCTTCAGTTATTCTGTTATTGTTTAGAAGCGAGAGATCCCTGGCCCTTTTTTGGGTTAAATTGCCAGCCAAGCCTACATTGACAACAAAAATGTGGATGCTCTGGTAGCTATTACAATAGCGATACCTGTCACGAAGTGAATCGCAACTGCAGACGAGTGAGGGTGAATAAATAATTTGCTGTTAAGCCAGTGTCCACAGAGCATAGATCTAGCACATCTGGCTCTTACATTAGCATGACAAGACGGGACTGTATTTTCCCTAGCACGTGTGGTATATTACGTTTTCAAGTACAGTCTCCAGGAGTTGAATTGTGTTACTGTCTTTTCAGCCCAAATGCCAACTGATTTGTGCATAAGGGCTTGATACATTCATGTGTGTAGTCAAGACTGAGACTGTGCACTAGGCAAAAGAGCCAAAAAAAGCCAAAATAAACGCCTCAAAAGGCCAAAATAAGAAAGCAAATACGGAACTATTAGGCTCGTTGGTCTAGGCGTATGATTCTCGCTTTGGGTGCGAGAGGTCCCGGGTTCAAATCCCGGACGAGCCCTTTATATGTTATTTGACTAAAACTATGTACAGTGCTCTACTTTACTGCATTGTTGTGACATCTGCATCTAAGACATGTCAACATTAAAATAGACCATTTCTGAATGGCAAAGCAACTTTTTGGACTACAGCTTCGGTTATTGTTTAGAAGCAAGAGATCCCTGGCCCTTTTTTGGGTTAAATTGCCAGCCAAGCCTACATTGACAACAAAAATGTGGATGCTCTGGTAGCTATTACACTAGCGATACCTTTCACTAAGTGAATCGCAACTGCAGACGAGTGAGGGTGAATAAATAATTTGCTGTTAAGCCAGTGTCCACAGAGCATAGATCTAGCACATCTGGCTCTTACATTAGCATGACAAGCCGGGACTGTATTTTCCCTAGCACGTGTGGTACATTACGCTTTCAAGTACAGTCTCCAGGAGTTGAATTGTGTTACTGTCTTTTTAGCCCAAATACCAACTGATTTGTGCATAAGGGCTTGATACATTCATGTGTGTAGTCAAGACTGAGACTGTGCACTAGGCAAAAGAGCCAAAAAAGCCAAAATAAACGCCTCAAAAGGACAAAAAAAGAAATCAAATGTTGAAATAGTAGGCTCGTTGGTCTAGTCGTATGATTCTCGCTTCGGGTGTGAGAGGTCCCGGGTTCAAATCCCGGAAGAGCCCTTTATATGTTATTTGACTAAAACTATGTACAGTGCTCTACTTTACTGCATTGTTGTGACATCTGCATCTAAGACATGTCAACATTAAAATAGACCATTTCTGAATGGCAAAGCAACTTTTTGGACTACAGCTTCGGTTATTGTTTAGAAGCAAGAGATCCCTGGCCCTTTTTTGGGTTAAATTGCCAGCCAAGCCTACATTGACAACAAAAATGTGGATGCTCTGGTAGCTATTACAATAGCGATACCTGTCACGAAGTGAATCGCAACTGCAGACGAGTGAGGGTGAATAAATAATTTGCTGTTAAGCCAGTGTCCACAGAGCATAGATCTAGCACATCTGGCTCTTACATTAGCATGACAAGACGGGACTGTATTTTCCCTAGCACGTGTGGTATATTACGTTTTCAAGTACAGTCTCCAGGAGTTGAATTGTGTTACTGTCTTTTCAGCCCAAATGCCAACTGATTTGTGCATAAGGGCTTGATACATTCATGTGTGTAGTCAAGACTGAGACTGTGCACTAGGCAAAAGAGCCAAAAAAAGCCAAAATAAACGCCTCAAAAGGCCAAAATAAGAAAGCAAATGTTGAACTAGTAGGCTCGTTGGTCTAGGCGTATGATTCTCGCTTTGGGTGCGAGAGGTCCCGGGTTCAAATCCCGGACGAGCCCTTTATATGTTATTTGACTAAAACTATGTACAGTGCTCTACTTTACTGCATTGTTGTGACATCTGCATCTAAGATATGTCAACATTAAAATAGACCATTTCTGAATGGCAAAGCAACTTTTTGGACTACAGCTTCGGTTATTGTTTAGAAGCAAGAGATCCCTGGCCCTTTTTTGGGTTAAATTGCCAGCCAAGCCTACATTGACAACAAAAATGTGGATGCTCTGGTAGCTATTACACTAGCGATACCTTTCACTAAGTGAATCGCAACTGCAGACGAGTGAGGGTGAATAAATAATTTGCTGTTAAGCCAGTGTCCACAGAGCATAGATCTAGCACATCTGGCTCTTACGTTAGCATGACAAGCCGGGACTGTATTTTTCCTAGCACGTGTGGTACATTACGTTTTCAAGTACAGTCTTCAGGAGTTGAATTGTGTTACTGTCTTTTCAGCCCAAATGACAACTGATTTGTGCATAAAAGCGTGATACATAGATGTGTGTAGTCAAGACTGAGAATGTGCACTAGGCAAAAGAGCCAAAAAAGCCTAAATAAACGCCTCAAAAGGCCAAAATAAGAAATCAAATATTGAACTAGTAGGCTCGTTGGTCTAGTCGTATGATTCTCGCTTCGGGTGTGAGAGGTCCTGGGTTCAAATCCCGGACAAGCCCTTTATATGTTATTTGACTAAAATTATGTACAGTGCTCTTCTTTACTGCATTGTTGTGACATCTGCTTCTAAGACATGTCAACGTTTAAACAGACCGTTTCTGAATGGCAAAGCAGCTTGTTGGACTACATCTTCAGTTATTCTGTTATTGTTTAGAAGCGAGAGATCCCTGGCCCTTTTTTGGGTTAAATTGCCAGCCAAGCCTACATTGACAACAAAAATGTGGATGCTCTGGTAGCTATTACAATAGCGATACCTGTCACGAAGTGAATCGCAACTGCAGACGAGTGAGGGTGAATAAATAATTTGCTGTTAAGCCAGTGTCCACAGAGCATAGATCTAGCACATCTGGCTCTTACATTAGCATGACAAGACGGGACTGTATTTTCCCTAGCACGTGTGGTATATTACGTTTTCAAGTACAGTCTCCAGGAGTTGAATTGTGTTACTGTCTTTTCAGCCCAAATGCCAACTGATTTGTGCATAAGGGCTTGATACATTCATGTGTGTAGTCAAGACTGAGACTGTGCACTAGGCAAAAGAGCCAAAAAAAGCCAAAATAAACGCCTCAAAAGGCCAAAATAAGAAAGCAAATACGGAACTAGTAGGCTCGTTGGTCTAGGCGTATGATTCTCGCTTTGGGTGCGAGAGGTCCCGTGTTCAAATCCCGGACGAGCCCTTTATATGTTATTTGACTAAAACTATGTACAGTGCTCTACTTTACTGCATTGTTGTGACATCTGCATCTAAGACATGTCAACAATAAAATAGACCATTTCTGAATGGCAAAGCAACTTTTTGGACTACAGCTTCGGTTATTGTTTAGAAGCAAGAGATCCCTGGCCCTTTTTTGGGTTAAATTGCCAGCCAAGCCTACATTGACAACAAAAATGTGGATGCTCTGGTAGCTATTACACTAGCGATACCTTTCACTAAGTGAATCGCAACTGCAGACGAGTGAGGGTGAATAAATAATTTGCTGTTAAGCCAGTGTCCACAGAGCATAGATCTAGCACATCTGGCTCTTACATTAGCATGACAAGCCGGGACTGTATTTTCCCTAGCACGTGTGGTACATTACGCTTTCAAGTACAGTCTCCAGGAGTTGAATTGTGTTACTGTCTTTTTAGCCCAAATACCAACTGATTTGTGCATAAGGGCTTGATACATTCATGTGTGTAGTCAAGACTGAGACTGTGCACTAGGCAAAAGAGCCAAAAAAGCCAAAATAAACGCCTCAAAAGGCCAAAATAAGAAAGCAAATCTCGAACTAGTAGGCTTTTTGGTCTAGGCGTATGATTCTCGCTTTGGGTGCGAGAGATCCCGGAAGAGCCCTTTATATGTTATTTGACTAAAACTATGTACAGTGCTCTACTTTACTGCATTGTTGTGACATCTGCATCTAAGATATGTCAACATTAAAATAGACCATTTCTGAATGGCAAAGCAACTTTTTGGACTACAGCTTCGGTTATTGTTTAGAAGCAAGAGATCCCTGGCCCTTTTTTGGGTTAAATTGCCAGCCAAGCCTACATTGACAACAAAAATGTGGATGCTCTGGTAGCTATTACACTAGCGATACCTTTCACTAAGTGAATCGCAACTGCAGACGAGTGAGGGTGAATAAATAATTTGCTGTTAAGCCAGTGTCCACAGAGCATAGATCTAGCACATCTGGCTCTTACGTTAGCATGACAAGCCGGGACTGTATTTTCCCTAGCACGTGTGGTACATTACGTTTTCAAGTACAGTCTTCAGGAGTTGAATTGTGTTACTGTCTTTTCAGCCCAAATGACAACTGATTTGTGCATAAAAGCGTGATACATAGATGTGTGTAGTCAAGACTGAGAATGTGCACTAGGCAAAAGAGCCAAAAAAGCCTAAATAAACGCCTCAAAAGGCCAAAATAAGAAATCAAATATTGAACTAGTAGGCTCGTTGGTCTAGTCGTATGATTCTCGCTTCGGGTGTGAGAGGTCCTGGGTTCAAATCCCGGACAAGCCCTTTATATGTTATTTGACTAAAATTATGTACAGTGCTCTTCTTTACTGCATTGTTGTGACATCTGCTTCTAAGACATGTCAACGTTTAAACAGACCGTTTCTGAATGGCAAAGCAGCTTGTTGGACTACATCTTCAGTTATTCTGTTATTGTTTAGAAGCGAGAGATCCCTGGCCCTTTTTTGGGTTAAATTGCCAGCCAAGCCTACATTGACAACAAAAATGTGGATGCTCTGGTAGCTATTACAATAGCGATACCTGTCACGAAGTGAATCGCAACTGCAGACGAGTGAGGGTGAATAAATAATTTGCTGTTAAGCCAGTGTCCACAGAGCATAGATCTAGCACATCTGGCTCTTACATTAGCATGACAAGACGGGACTGTATTTTCCCTAGCACGTGTGGTATATTACGTTTTCAAGTACAGTCTCCAGGAGTTGAATTGTGTTACTGTCTTTTCAGCCCAAATGCCAACTGATTTGTGCATAAGGGCTTGATACATTCATGTGTGTAGTCAAGACTGAGACTGTGCACTAGGCAAAAGAGCCAAAAAAAGCCAAAATAAACGCCTCAAAAGGCCAAAATAAGAAAGCAAATACGGAACTATTAGGCTCGTTGGTCTAGGCGTATGATTCTCGCTTTGGGTGCGAGAGGTCCCGGGTTCAAATCCCGGACGAGCCCTTTATATGTTATTTGACTAAAACTATGTACAGTGCTCTACTTTACTGCATTGTTGTGACATCTGCATCTAAGACATGTCAACATTAAAATAGACCATTTCTGAATGGCAAAGCAACTTTTTGGACTACAGCTTCGGTTATTGTTTAGAAGCAAGAGATCCCTGGCCCTTTTTTGGGTTAAATTGCCAGCCAAGCCTACATTGACAACAAAAATGTGGATGCTCTGGTAGCTATTACACTAGCGATACCTTTCACTAAGTGAATCGCAACTGCAGACGAGTGAGGGTGAATAAATAATTTGCTGTTAAGCCAGTGTCCACAGAGCATAGATCTAGCACATCTGGCTCTTACATTAGCATGACAAGCCGCGACTGTATTTTCCCTAGCACGTGTGGTACATTACGTTTTCAAGTACAGTCTTCAGGAGTTGAATTGTGTTACTGTCTTTTCAGCCCAAATGCCAACTGATTTGTGCATAAAAGCGTGATACATAGATGTGTGTAGTCAAGACTGAGAATGTGCACTAGGCAAAAGAGCCAAAAAAGCCTAAACAAACGCCTCAAAAGGCCAAAATAAGAAATCAAATGTTGAACTAGTAGGCTCGTT
Source organism: Brachyhypopomus gauderio (assembly GCF_052324685.1). Classification (NCBI taxonomy): domain Eukaryota; kingdom Metazoa; phylum Chordata; class Actinopteri; order Gymnotiformes; family Hypopomidae; genus Brachyhypopomus; species Brachyhypopomus gauderio. The sequence continues at coordinate 3,861,710 of NC_135218.1, forward strand.
GGTCTAGTCGTATGATTCTCGCTTCGGGTGTGAGAGGTCCTGGGTTCAAATCCCGGACAAGCCCTTTATATGTTATTTGACTAAAATTATGTACAGTGCTCTTCTTTACTGCATTGTTGTGACATCTGCTTCTAAGACATGTCAACGTTTAAACAGACCGTTTCTGAATGGCAAAGCAGCTTGTTGGACTACATCTTCAGTTATTCTGTTATTGTTTAGAAGCGAGAGATCCCTGGCCCTTTTTTGGGTTAAATTGCCAGCCAAGCCTACATTGACAACAAAAATGTGGATGCTCTGGTAGCTATTACAATAGCGATACCTGTCACGAAGTGAATCGCAACTGCAGACGAGTGAGGGTGAATAAATAATTTGCTGTTAAGCCAGTGTCCACAGAGCATAGATCTAGCACATCTGGCTCTTACATTAGCATGACAAGACGGGACTGTATTTTCCCTAGCACGTGTGGTATATTACGTTTTCAAGTACAGTCTCCAGGAGTTGAATTGTGTTACTGTCTTTTCAGCCCAAATGCCAACTGATTTGTGCATAAGGGCTTGATACATTCATGTGTGTAGTCAAGACTGAGACTGTGCACTAGGCAAAAGAGCCAAAAAAAGCCAAAATAAACGCCTCAAAAGGCCAAAATAAGAAAGCAAATACGGAACTAGTAGGCTCGTTGGTCTAGGCGTATGATTCTCGCTTTGGGTGCGACAGGTCCCGTGTTCAAATCCCGGACGAGCCCTTTATATGTTATTTGACTAAAACTATGTACAGTGCTCTACTTTACTGCATTGTTGTGACATCTGCATCTAAGACATGTCAACATTAAAATAGACCATTTCTGAATGGCAAAGCAACTTTTTGGACTACAGCTTCGGTTATTGTTTAGAAGCAAGAGATCCCTGGCCCTTTTTTGGGTTAAATTGCCAGCCAAGCCTACATTGACAACAAAAATGTGGATGCTCTGGTAGCTATTACACTAGCGATACCTTTCACTAAGTGAATCGCAACTGCAGACGAGTGAGGGTGAATAAATAATTTGCTGTTAAGCCAGTGTCCACAGAGCATAGATCTAGCACATCTGGCTCTTACATTAGCATGACAAGCCGGGACTGTATTTTCCCTAGCACGTGTGGTACATTACGCTTTCAAGTACAGTCTCCAGGAGTTGAATTGTGTTACTGTCTTTTTAGCCCAAATACCAACTGATTTGTGCATAAGGGCTTGATACATTCATGTGTGTAGTCAAGACTGAGACTGTGCACTAGGCAAAAGAGCCAAAAAAGCCAAAATAAACGCCTCAAAAGGCCAAAATAAGAAAGCAAATCTCGAACTAGTAGACTTTTTGGTCTAGGCGTATGATTCTCGCTTTGGGTGCGAGAGATCCCGGAAGAGCCCTTTATATGTTATTTGACTAAAACTATGTACAGTGCTCTACTTTACTGCATTGTTGTGACATCTGCATCTAAGACATGTCAACATTAAAATAGACCATTTCTGAATGGCAAAGCAACTTTTTGGACTACAGCTTCGGTTATTGTTTAGAAGCAAGAGATCCCTGGCCCTTTTTTGGGTTAAATTGCCAGCCAAGCCTACATTGACAACAAAAATGTGGATGCTCTGGTAGCTATTACACTAGCGATACCTTTCACTAAGTGAATCGCAACTGCAGACGAGTGAGGGTGAATAAATAATTTGCTGTTAAGCCAGTGTCCACAGAGCATAGATCTAGCACATCTGGCTCTTACGTTAGCATGACAAGCCGGGACTGTATTTTCCCTAGCACGTGTGGTACATTACGTTTTCAAGTACAGTCTTCAGGAGTTGAATTGTGTTACTGTCTTTTCAGCCCAAATGACAACTGATTTGTGCATAAAAGCGTGATACATAGATGTGTGTAGTCAAGACTGAGAATGTGCACTAGGCAAAAGAGCCAAAAAAGCCTAAATAAACGCCTCAAAAGGCCAAAATAAGAAATCAAATCTTGAACTAGTAGGCTCGTTGGTCTAGTCGTATGATTCTCGCTTCGGGTGTGAGAGGTCCTGGGTTCAAATCCCGGACAAGCCCTTTATATGTTATTTGACTAAAATTATGTACAGTGCTCTTCTTTACTGCATTGTTGTGACATCTGCTTCTAAGACATGTCAACGTTTAAACAGACAGTTTCTGAATGGCAAAGCAGCTTGTTGGACTACATCTTCAGTTATTCTGTTATTGTTTAGAAGCGAGAGATCCCTGGCCCTTTTTTGGGTTAAATTGCCAGCCAAGCCTACATTGACAACAAAAATGTGGATGCTCTGGTAGCTATTACAATAGCGATACCTGTCACGAAGTGAATCGCAACTGCAGACGAGTGAGGGTGAATAAATAATTTGCTGTTAAGCCAGTGTCCACAGAGCATAGATCTAGCACATCTGGCTCTTACATTAGCATGACAAGACGGGACTGTATTTTCCCTAGCACGTGTGGTATATTACGTTTTCAAGTACAGTCTCCAGGAGTTGAATTGTGTTACTGTCTTTTCAGCCCAAATGCCAACTGATTTGTGCATAAGGGCTTGATACATTCATGTGTGTAGTCAAGACTGAGACTGTGCACTAGGCAAAAGAGCCAAAAAAAGCCAAAATAAACGCCTCAAAAGGCCAAAATAAGAAAGCAAATACGGAACTATTAGGCTCGTTGGTCTAGGCGTATGATTCTCGCTTTGGGTGCGAGAGGTCCCGGGTTCAAATCCCGGACGAGCCCTTTATATGTTATTTGACTAAAACTATGTACAGTGCTCTACTTTACTGCATTGTTGTGACATCTGCATCTAAGACATGTCAACATTAAAATAGACCATTTCTGAATGGCAAAGCAACTTTTTGGACTACAGCTTCGGTTATTGTTTAGAAGCAAGAGATCCCTGGCCCTTTTTTGGGTTAAATTGCCAGCCAAGCCTACATTGACAACAAAAATGTGGATGCTCTGGTAGCTATTACACTAGCGATACCTTTCACTAAGTGAATCGCAACTGCAGACGAGTGAGGGTGAATAAATAATTTGCTGTTAAGCCAGTGTCCACAGAGCATAGATCTAGCACATCTGGCTCTTACATTAGCATGACAAGCCGGGACTGTATTTTCCCTAGCACGTGTGGTACATTACGCTTTCAAGTACAGTCTCCAGGAGTTGAATTGTGTTACTGTCTTTTTAGCCCAAATACCAACTGATTTGTGCATAAGGGCTTGATACATTCATGTGTGTAGTCAAGACTGAGACTGTGCACTAGGCAAAAGAGCCAAAAAAGCCAAAATAAACGCCTCAAAAGGACAAAAAAAGAAATCAAATGTTGAAATAGTAGGCTCGTTGGTCTAGTCGTATGATTCTCGCTTCGGGTGTGAGAGGTCCCGGGTTCAAATCCCGGAAGAGCCCTTTATATGTTATTTGACTAAAACTATGTACAGTGCTCTACTTTACTGCATTGTTGTGACATCTGCATCTAAGACATGTCAACATTAAAATAGACCATTTCTGAATGGCAAAGCAACTTTTTGGACTACAGCTTCGGTTATTGTTTAGAAGCAAGAGATCCCTGGCCCTTTTTTGGGTTAAATTGCCAGCCAAGCCTACATTGACAACAAAAATGTGGATGCTCTGGTAGCTATTACAATAGCGATACCTGTCACGAAGTGAATCGCAACTGCAGACGAGTGAGGGTGAATAAATAATTTGCTGTTAAGCCAGTGTCCACAGAGCATAGATCTAGCACATCTGGCTCTTACATTAGCATGACAAGACGGGACTGTATTTTCCCTAGCACGTGTGGTATATTACGTTTTCAAGTACAGTCTCCAGGAGTTGAATTGTGTTACTGTCTTTTCAGCCCAAATGCCAACTGATTTGTGCATAAGGGCTTGATACATTCATGTGTGTAGTCAAGACTGAGACTGTGCACTAGGCAAAAGAGCCAAAAAAAGCCAAAATAAACGCCTCAAAAGGCCAAAATAAGAAAGCAAATGTTGAACTAGTAGGCTCGTTGGTCTAGGCGTATGATTCTCGCTTTGGGTGCGAGAGGTCCCGGGTTCAAATCCCGGACGAGCCCTTTATATGTTATTTGACTAAAACTATGTACAGTGCTCTACTTTACTGCATTGTTGTGACATCTGCATCTAAGACATGTCAACATTAAAATAGACCATTTCTGAATGGCAAAGCAACTTTTTGGACTACAGCTTCGGTTATTGTTTAGAAGCAAGAGATCCCTGGCCCTTTTTTGGGTTAAATTGCCAGCCAAGCCTACATTGACAACAAAAATGTGGATGCTCTGGTAGCTATTACACTAGCGATACCTTTCACTAAGTGAATCGCAACTGCAGACGAGTGAGGGTGAATAAATAATTTGCTGTTAAGCCAGTGTCCACAGAGCATAGATCTAGCACATCTGGCTCTTACATTAGCATGACAAGCCGCGACTGTATTTTCCCTAGCACGTGTGGTACATTACGTTTTCAAGTACAGTCTTCAGGAGTTGAATTGTGTTACTGTCTTTTCAGCCCAAATGCCAACTGATTTGTGCATAAAAGCGTGATACATAGATGTGTGTAGTCAAGACTGAGAATGTGCACTAGGCAAAAGAGCCAAAAAAGCCTAAACAAACGCCTCAAAAGGCCAAAATAAGAAATCAAATGTTGAACTAGTAGGCTCGTTGGTCTAGTTGTATGATTCTCGCTTCGGGTGTGAGAGGTCCTGGGTTCAAATCCCGGACAAGCCCTTTATATGTTATTTGACTAAAATTATGTACAGTGCTCTTCTTTACTGCATTGTTGTGACATCTGCTTCTAAGACATGTCAACGTTTAAACAGACCGTTTCTGAATGGCAAAGCAGCTTGTTGGACTACATCTTCAGTTATTCTGTTATTGTTTAGAAGCGAGAGATCCCTGGCCCTTTTTTGGGTTAAATTGCCAGCCAAGCCTACATTGACAACAAAAATGTGGATGCTCTGGTAGCTATTACAATAGCGATACCTGTCACGAAGTGAATCGCAACTGCAGACGAGTGAGGGTGAATAAATAATTTGCTGTTAAGCCAGTGTCCACAGAGCATAGATCTAGCACATCTGGCTCTTACATTAGCATGACAAGACGGGACTGTATTTTCCCTAGCACGTGTGGTATATTACGTTTTCAAGTACAGTCTCCAGGAGTTGAATTGTGTTACTGTCTTTTCAGCCCAAATGCCAACTGATTTGTGCATAAGGGCTTGATACATTCATGTGTGTAGTCAAGACTGAGACTGTGCACTAGGCAAAAGAGCCAAAAAAAGCCAAAATAAACGCCTCAAAAGGCCAAAATAAGAAAGCAAATACGGAACTAGTAGGCTCGTTGGTCTAGGCGTATGATTCTCGCTTTGGGTGCGAGAGGTCCCGTGTTCAAATCCCGGACGAGCCCTTTATATGTTATTTGACTAAAACTATGTACAGTGCTCTACTTTACTGCATTGTTGTGACATCTGCATCTAAGACATGTCAACAATAAAATAGACCATTTCTGAATGGCAAAGCAACTTTTTGGACTACAGCTTCGGTTATTGTTTAGAAGCAAGAGATCCCTGGCCCTTTTTTGGGTTAAATTGCCAGCCAAGCCTACATTGACAACAAAAATGTGGATGCTCTGGTAGCTATTACACTAGCGATACCTTTCACTAAGTGAATCGCAACTGCAGACGAGTGAGGGTGAATAAATAATTTGCTGTTAAGCCAGTGTCCACAGAGCATAGATCTAGCACATCTGGCTCTTACATTAGCATGACAAGCCGGGACTGTATTTTCCCTAGCACGTGTGGTACATTACGCTTTCAAGTACAGTCTCCAGGAGTTGAATTGTGTTACTGTCTTTTTAGCCCAAATACCAACTGATTTGTGCATAAGGGCTTGATACATTCATGTGTGTAGTCAAGACTGAGACTGTGCACTAGGCAAAAGAGCCAAAAAAGCCAAAATAAACGCCTCAAAAGGCCAAAATAAGAAAGCAAATCTCGAACTAGTAGGCTTTTTGGTCTAGGCGTATGATTCTCGCTTTGGGTGCGAGAGATCCCGGAAGAGCCCTTTATATGTTATTTGACTAAAACTATGTACAGTGCTCTACTTTACTGCATTGTTGTGACATCTGCATCTAAGATATGTCAACATTAAAATAGACCATTTCTGAATGGCAAAGCAACTTTTTGGACTACAGCTTCGGTTATTGTTTAGAAGCAAGAGATCCCTGGCCCTTTTTTGGGTTAAATTGCCAGCCAAGCCTACATTGACAACAAAAATGTGGATGCTCTGGTAGCTATTACACTAGCGATACCTTTCACTAAGTGAATCGCAACTGCAGACGAGTGAGGGTGAATAAATAATTTGCTGTTAAGCCAGTGTCCACAGAGCATAGATCTAGCACATCTGGCTCTTACGTTAGCATGACAAGCCGGGACTGTATTTTCCCTAGCACGTGTGGTACATTACGTTTTCAAGTACAGTCTTCAGGAGTTGAATTGTGTTACTGTCTTTTCAGCCCAAATGACAACTGATTTGTGCATAAAAGCGTGATACATAGATGTGTGTAGTCAAGACTGAGAATGTGCACTAGGCAAAAGAGCCAAAAAAGCCTAAATAAACGCCTCAAAAGGCCAAAATAAGAAATCAAATCTTGAACTAGTAGGCTCGTTGGTCTAGTCGTATGATTCTCGCTTCGGGTGTGAGAGGTCCTGGGTTCAAATCCCGGACAAGCCCTTTATATGTTATTTGACTAAAATTATGTACAGTGCTCTTCTTTACTGCATTGTTGTGACATCTGCTTCTAAGACATGTCAACGTTTAAACAGACCGTTTCTGAATGGCAAAGCAGCTTGTTGGACTACATCTTCAGTTATTCTGTTATTGTTTAGAAGCGAGAGATCCCTGGCCCTTTTTTGGGTTAAATTGCCAGCCAAGCCTACATTGACAACAAAAATGTGGATGCTCTGGTAGCTATTACAATAGCGATACCTGTCACGAAGTGAATCGCAACTGCAGACGAGTGAGGGTGAATAAATAATTTGCTGTTAAGCCAGTGTCCACAGAGCATAGATCTAGCACATCTGGCTCTTACATTAGCATGACAAGACGGGACTGTATTTTCCCTAGCACGTGTGGTATATTACGTTTTCAAGTACAGTCTCCAGGAGTTGAATTGTGTTACTGTCTTTTCAGCCCAAATGCCAACTGATTTGTGCATAAGGGCTTGATACATTCATGTGTGTAGTCAAGACTGAGACTGTGCACTAGGCAAAAGAGCCAAAAAAAGCCAAAATAAACGCCTCAAAAGGCCAAAATAAGAAAGCAAATACGGAACTATTAGGCTCGTTGGTCTAGGCGTATGATTCTCGCTTTGGGTGCGAGAGGTCCCGGGTTCAAATCCCGGACGAGCCCTTTATATGTTATTTGACTAAAACTATGTACAGTGCTCTACTTTACTGCATTGTTGTGACATCTGCATCTAAGACATGTCAACATTAAAATAGACCATTTCTGAATGGCAAAGCAACTTTTTGGACTACAGCTTCGGTTATTGTTTAGAAGCAAGAGATCCCTGGCCCTTTTTTGGGTTAAATTGCCAGCCAAGCCTACATTGACAACAAAAATGTGGATGCTCTGGTAGCTATTACACTAGCGATACCTTTCACTAAGTGAATCGCAACTGCAGACGAGTGAGGGTGAATAAATAATTTGCTGTTAAGCCAGTGTCCACAGAGCATAGATCTAGCACATCTGGCTCTTACATTAGCATGACAAGCCGGGACTGTATTTTCCCTAGCACGTGTGGTACATTACGCTTTCAAGTACAGTCTCCAGGAGTTGAATTGTGTTACTGTCTTTTTAGCCCAAATACCAACTGATTTGTGCATAAGGGCTTGATACATTCATGTGTGTAGTCAAGACTGAGACTGTGCACTAGGCAAAAGAGCCAAAAAAGCCAAAATAAACGCCTCAAAAGGACAAAAAAAGAAATCAAATGTTGAAATAGTAGGCTCGTTGGTCTAGTCGTATGATTCTCGCTTCGGGTGTGAGAGGTCCCGGGTTCAAATCCCGGAAGAGCCCTTTATATGTTATTTGACTAAAACTATGTACAGTGCTCTACTTTACTGCATTGTTGTGACATCTGCATCTAAGACATGTCAACATTAAAATAGACCATTTCTGAATGGCAAAGCAACTTTTTGGACTACAGCTTCGGTTATTGTTTAGAAGCAAGAGATCCCTGGCCCTTTTTTGGGTTAAATTGCCAGCCAAGCCTACATTGACAACAAAAATGTGGATGCTCTGGTAGCTATTACAATAGCGATACCTGTCACGAAGTGAATCGCAACTGCAGACGAGTGAGGGTGAATAAATAATTTGCTGTTAAGCCAGTGTCCACAGAGCATAGATCTAGCACATCTGGCTCTTACATTAGCATGACAAGACGGGACTGTATTTTCCCTAGCACGTGTGGTATATTACGTTTTCAAGTACAGTCTCCAGGAGTTGAATTGTGTTACTGTCTTTTCAGCCCAAATGCCAACTGATTTGTGCATAAGGGCTTGATACATTCATGTGTGTAGTCAAGACTGAGACTGTGCACTAGGCAAAAGAGCCAAAAAAAGCCAAAATAAACGCCTCAAAAGGCCAAAATAAGAAAGCAAATGTTGAACTAGTAGGCTCGTTGGTCTAGGCGTATGATTCTCGCTTTGGGTGCGAGAGGTCCCGGGTTCAAATCCCGGACGAGCCCTTTATATGTTATTTGACTAAAACTATGTACAGTGCTCTACTTTACTGCATTGTTGTGACATCTGCATCTAAGACATGTCAACATTAAAATAGACCATTTCTGAATGGCAAAGCAACTTTTTGGACTACAGCTTCGGTTATTGTTTAGAAGCAAGAGATCCCTGGCCCTTTTTTGGGTTAAATTGCCAGCCAAGCCTACATTGACAACAAAAATGTGGATGCTCTGGTAGCTATTACACTAGCGATACCTTTCACTAAGTGAATCGCAACTGCAGACGAGTGAGGGTGAATAAATAATTTGCTGTTAAGCCAGTGTCCACAGAGCATAGATCTAGCACATCTGGCTCTTACATTAGCATGACAAGCCGCGACTGTATTTTCCCTAGCACGTGTGGTACATTACGTTTTCAAGTACAGTCTTCAGGAGTTGAATTGTGTTACTGTCTTTTCAGCCCAAATGCCAACTGATTTGTGCATAAAAGCGTGATACATAGATGTGTGTAGTCAAGACTGAGAATGTGCACTAGGCAAAAGAGCCAAAAAAGCCTAAACAAACGCCTCAAAAGGCCAAAATAAGAAATCAAATGTTGAACTAGTAGGCTCGTTGGTCTAGTTGTATGATTCTCGCTTCGGGTGTGAGAGGTCCTGGGTTCAAATCCCGGACAAGCCCTTTATATGTTATTTGACTAAAATTATGTACAGTGCTCTTCTTTACTGCATTGTTGTGACATCTGCTTCTAAGACATGTCAACGTTTAAACAGACCGTTTCTGAATGGCAAAGCAGCTTGTTGGACTACATCTTCAGTTATTCTGTTATTGTTTAGAAGCGAGAGATCCCTGGCCCTTTTTTGGGTTAAATTGCCAGCCAAGCCTACATTGACAACAAAAATGTGGATGCTCTGGTAGCTATTACAATAGCGATACCTGTCACGAAGTGAATCGCAACTGCAGACGAGTGAGGGTGAATAAATAATTTGCTGTTAAGCCAGTGTCCACAGAGCATAGATCTAGCACATCTGGCTCTTACATTAGCATGACAAGACGGGACTGTATTTTCCCTAGCACGTGTGGTATATTACGTTTTCAAGTACAGTCTCCAGGAGTTGAATTGTGTTACTGTCTTTTCAGCCCAAATGCCAACTGATTTGTGCATAAGGGCTTGATACATTCATGTGTGTAGTCAAGACTGAGACTGTGCACTAGGCAAAAGAGCCAAAAAAAGCCAAAATAAACGCCTCAAAAGGCCAAAATAAGAAAGCAAATACGGAACTAGTAGGCTCGTTGGTCTAGGCGTATGATTCTCGCTTTGGGTGCGAGAGGTCCCGTGTTCAAATCCCGGACGAGCCCTTTATATGTTATTTGACTAAAACTATGTACAGTGCTCTACTTTACTGCATTGTTGTGACATCTGCATCTAAGACATGTCAACAATAAAATAGACCATTTCTGAATGGCAAAGCAACTTTTTGGACTACAGCTTCGGTTATTGTTTAGAAGCAAGAGATCCCTGGCCCTTTTTTGGGTTAAATTGCCAGCCAAGCCTACATTGACAACAAAAATGTGGATGCTCTGGTAGCTATTACACTAGCGATACCTTTCACTAAGTGAATCGCAACTGCAGACGAGTGAGGGTGAATAAATAATTTGCTGTTAAGCCAGTGTCCACAGAGCATAGATCTAGCACATCTGGCTCTTACATTAGCATGACAAGCCGGGACTGTATTTTCCCTAGCACGTGTGGTACATTACGCTTTCAAGTACAGTCTCCAGGAGTTGAATTGTGTTACTGTCTTTTTAGCCCAAATACCAACTGATTTGTGCATAAGGGCTTGATACATTCATGTGTGTAGTCAAGACTGAGACTGTGCACTAGGCAAAAGAGCCAAAAAAGCCAAAATAAACGCCTCAAAAGGCCAAAATAAGAAAGCAAATCTCGAACTAGTAGGCTTTTTGGTCTAGGCGTATGATTCTCGCTTTGGGTGCGAGAGATCCCGGAAGAGCCCTTTATATGTTATTTGACTAAAACTATGTACAGTGCTCTACTTTACTGCATTGTTGTGACATCTGCATCTAAGATATGTCAACATTAAAATAGACCATTTCTGAATGGCAAAGCAACTTTTTGGACTACAGCTTCGGTTATTGTTTAGAAGCAAGAGATCCCTGGCCCTTTTTTGGGTTAAATTGCCAGCCAAGCCTACAAGCCTACATTGACAACAAAAATGTGGATGCTCTGGTAGCTATTACACTAGCGATACCTTTCACTAAGTGAATCGCAACTGCAGACGAGTGAGGGTGAATAAATAATTTGCTGTTAAGCCAGTGTCCACAGAGCATAGATCTAGCACATCTGGCTCTTACATTAGCATGACAAGCCGGGACTGTATTTTCCCTAGCACGTGTGGTACATTACGCTTTCAAGTACAGTCTCCAGGAGTTGAATTGTGTTACTGTCTTTTTAGCCCAAATACCAACTGATTTGTGCATAAGGGCTTGATACATTCATGTGTGTAGTCAAGACTGAGACTGTGCACTAGGCAAAAGAGCCAAAAAAGCCAAAATAAACGCCTCAAAAGGACAAAAAAAGAAATCAAATGTTGAAATAGTAGGCTCGTTGGTCTAGTCGTATGATTCTCGCTTCGGGTGTGAGAGGTCCCGGGTTCAAATCCCGGAAGAGCCCTTTATATGTTATTTGACTAAAACTATGTACAGTGCTCTACTTTACTGCATTGTTGTGACATCTGCATCTAAGACATGTCAACATTAAAATAGACCATTTCTGAATGGCAAAGCAACTTTTTGGACTACAGCTTCGGTTATTGTTTAGAAGCAAGAGATCCCTGGCCCTTTTTTGGGTTAAATTGCCAGCCAAGCCTACATTGACAACAAAAATGTGGATGCTCTGGTAGCTATTACAATAGCGATACCTGTCACGAAGTGAATCGCAACTGCAGACGAGTGAGGGTGAATAAATAATTTGCTGTTAAGCCAGTGTCCACAGAGCATAGATCTAGCACATCTGGCTCTTACATTAGCATGACAAGACGGGACTGTATTTTCCCTAGCACGTGTGGTATATTACGTTTTCAAGTACAGTCTCCAGGAGTTGAATTGTGTTACTGTCTTTTCAGCCCAAATGCCAACTGATTTGTGCATAAGGGCTTGATACATTCATGTGTGTAGTCAAGACTGAGACTGTGCACTAGGCAAAAGAGCCAAAAAAAGCCAAAATAAACGCCTCAAAAGGCCAAAATAAGAAAGCAAATACGGAACTAGTAGGCTCGTTGGTCTAGGCGTATGATTCTCGCTTTGGGTGCGAGAGGTCCCGTGTTCAAATCCCGGACGAGCCCTTTATATGTTATTTGACTAAAACTATGTACAGTGCTCTACTTTACTGCATTGTTGTGACATCTGCATCTAAGACATGTCAACAATAAAATAGACCATTTCTGAATGGCAAAGCAACTTTTTGGACTACAGCTTCGGTTATTGTTTAGAAGCAAGAGATCCCTGGCCCTTTTTTGGGTTAAATTGCCAGCCAAGCCTACATTGACAACAAAAATGTGGATGCTCTGGTAGCTATTACACTAGCGATACCTTTCACTAAGTGAATCGCAACTGCAGACGAGTGAGGGTGAATAAATAATTTGCTGTTAAGCCAGTGTCCACAGAGCATAGATCTAGCACATCTGGCTCTTACATTAGCATGACAAGCCGGGACTGTATTTTCCCTAGCACGTGTGGTACATTACGCTTTCAAGTACAGTCTCCAGGAGTTGAATTGTGTTACTGTCTTTTTAGCCCAAATACCAACTGATTTGTGCATAAGGGCTTGATACATTCATGTGTGTAGTCAAGACTGAGACTGTGCACTAGGCAAAAGAGCCAAAAAAGCCAAAATAAACGCCTCAAAAGGCCAAAATAAGAAAGCAAATCTCGAACTAGTAGGCTTTTTGGTCTAGGCGTATGATTCTCGCTTTGGGTGCGAGAGATCCCGGAAGAGCCCTTTATATGTTATTTGACTAAAACTATGTACAGTGCTCTACTTTACTGCATTGTTGTGACATCTGCATCTAAGATATGTCAACATTAAAATAGACCATTTCTGAATGGCAAAGCAACTTTTTGGACTACAGCTTCGGTTATTGTTTAGAAGCAAGAGATCCCTGGCCCTTTTTTGGGTTAAATTGCCAGCCAAGCCTACATTGACAACAAAAATGTGGATGCTCTGGTAGCTATTACACTAGCGATACCTTTCACTAAGTGAATCGCAACTGCAGACGAGTGAGGGTGAATAAATAATTTGCTGTTAAGCCAGTGTCCACAGAGCATAGATCTAGCACATCTGGCTCTTACGTTAGCATGACAAGCCGGGACTGTATTTTCCCTAGCACGTGTGGTACATTACGTTTTCAAGTACAGTCTTCAGGAGTTGAATTGTGTTACTGTCTTTTCAGCCCAAATGACAACTGATTTGTGCATAAAAGCGTGATACATAGATGTGTGTAGTCAAGACTGAGAATGTGCACTAGGCAAAAGAGCCAAAAAAGCCTAAATAAACGCCTCAAAAGGCCAAAATAAGAAATCAAATCTTGAACTAGTAGGCTCGTTGGTCTAGTCGTATGATTCTCGCTTCGGGTGTGAGAGGTCCTGGGTTCAAATCCCGGACAAGCCCTTTATATGTTATTTGACTAAAATTATGTACAGTGCTCTTCTTTACTGCATTGTTGTGACATCTGCTTCTAAGACATGTCAACGTTTAAACAGACCGTTTCTGAATGGCAAAGCAGCTTGTTGGACTACATCTTCAGTTATTCTGTTATTGTTTAGAAGCGAGAGATCCCTGGCCCTTTTTTGGGTTAAATTGCCAGCCAAGCCTACATTGACAACAAAAATGTGGATGCTCTGGTAGCTATTACAATAGCGATACCTGTCACGAAGTGAATCGCAACTGCAGACGAGTGAGGGTGAATAAATAATTTGCTGTTAAGCCAGTGTCCACAGAGCATAGATCTAGCACATCTGGCTCTTACATTAGCATGACAAGACGGGACTGTATTTTCCCTAGCACGTGTGGTATATTACGTTTTCAAGTACAGTCTCCAGGAGTTGAATTGTGTTACTGTCTTTTCAGCCCAAATGCCAACTGATTTGTGCATAAGGGCTTGATACATTCATGTGTGTAGTCAAGACTGAGACTGTGCACTAGGCAAAAGAGCCAAAAAAAGCCAAAATAAACGCCTCAAAAGGCCAAAATAAGAAAGCAAATGTTGAACTATTAGGCTCGTTGGTCTAGGTATATGATTCTCGCTTTGGGTGCGAGAGGTCCCGGGTTCAAATCCCGGACGAGCCCTTTATATGTTATTTGACTAAAACTATGTACAGTGCTCTACTTTACTGCATTGTTGTGACATCTGCATCTAAGACATGTCAACATTAAAATAGACCATTTCTGAATGGCAAAGCAACTTTTTGGACTACAGCTTCGGTTATTGTTTAGAAGCAAGAGATCCCTGGCCCTTTTTTGGGTTAAATTGCCAGCCAAGCCTACATTGACAACAAAAATGTGGATGCTCTGGTAGCTATTACACTAGCGATACCTTTCACTAAGTGAATCGCAACTGCAGACGAGTGAGGGTGAATAAATAATTTGCTGTTAAGCCAGTGTCCACAGAGCATAGATCTAGCACATCTGGCTCTTACATTAGCATGACAAGCCGGGACTGTATTTTCCCTAGCACGTGTGGTACATTACGCTTTCAAGTACAGTCTCCAGGAGTTGAATTGTGTTACTGTCTTTTTAGCCCAAATACCAACTGATTTGTGCATAAGGGCTTGATACATTCATGTGTGTAGTCAAGACTGAGACTGTGCACTAGGCAAAAGAGCCAAAAAAGCCAAAATAAACGCCTCAAAAGGACAAAAAAAGAAATCAAATGTTGAAATAGTAGGCTCGTTGGTCTAGTCGTATGATTCTCGCTTCGGGTGTGAGAGGTCCCGGGTTCAAATCCCGGAAGAGCCCTTTATATGTTATTTGACTAAAACTATGTACAGTGCTCTACTTTACTGCATTGTTGTGACATCTGCATCTAAGACATGTCAACATTAAAATAGACCATTTCTGAATGGCAAAGCAACTTTTTGGACTACAGCTTCGGTTATTGTTTAGAAGCAAGAGATCCCTGGCCCTTTTTTGGGTTAAATTGCCAGCCAAGCCTACATTGACAACAAAAATGTGGATGCTCTGGTAGCTATTACAATAGCGATACCTGTCACGAAGTGAATCGCAACTGCAGACGAGTGAGGGTGAATAAATAATTTGCTGTTAAGCCAGTGTCCACAGAGCATAGATCTAGCACATCTGGCTCTTACATTAGCATGACAAGACGGGACTGTATTTTCCCTAGCACGTGTGGTATATTACGTTTTCAAGTACAGTCTCCAGGAGTTGAATTGTGTTACTGTCTTTTCAGCCCAAATGCCAACTGATTTGTGCATAAGGGCTTGATACATTCATGTGTGTAGTCAAGACTGAGACTGTGCACTAGGCAAAAGAGCCAAAAAAAGCCAAAATAAACGCCTCAAAAGGCCAAAATAAGAAAGCAAATGTTGAACTAGTAGGCTCGTTGGTCTAGGCGTATGATTCTCGCTTCGGGTGTGAGAGGTCCCGGGTTCAAATCCCGGAAGAGCCCTTTATATGTTATTTGACTAAAACTATGTACAGTGCTCTACTTTACTGCATTGTTGTGACATCTGCATCTAAGACATGTCAACATTAAAATAGACCATTTCTGAATGGCAAAGCAACTTTTTGGACTACAGCTTCGGTTATTGTTTAGAAGCAAGAGATCCCTGGCCCTTTTTTGGGTTAAATTGCCAGCCAAGCCTACATTGACAACAAAAATGTGGATGCTCTGGTAGCTATTACAATAGCGATACCTGTCACGAAGTGAATCGCAACTGCAGACGAGTGAGGGTGAATAAATAATTTGCTGTTAAGCCAGTGTCCACAGAGCATAGATCTAGCACATCTGGCTCTTACATTAGCATGACAAGACGGGACTGTATTTTCCCTAGCACGTGTGGTATATTACGTTTTCAAGTACAGTCTCCAGGAGTTGAATTGTGTTACTGTCTTTTCAGCCCAAATGCCAACTGATTTGTGCATAAGGGCTTGATACATTCATGTGTGTAGTCAAGACTGAGACTGTGCACTAGGCAAAAGAGCCAAAAAAAGCCAAAATAAACGCCTCAAAAGGCCAAAATAAGAAAGCAAATACGGAACTAGTAGGCTCGTTGGTCTAGGCGTATGATTCTCGCTTTGGGTGCGAGAGGTCCCGTGTTCAAATCCCGGACGAGCCCTTTATATGTTATTTGACTAAAACTATGTACAGTGCTCTACTTTACTGCATTGTTGTGACATCTGCATCTAAGACATGTCAACAATAAAATAGACCATTTCTGAATGGCAAAGCAACTTTTTGGACTACAGCTTCGGTTATTGTTTAGAAGCAAGAGATCCCTGGCCCTTTTTTGGGTTAAATTGCCAGCCAAGCCTACATTGACAACAAAAATGTGGATGCTCTGGTAGCTATTACACTAGCGATACCTTTCACTAAGTGAATCGCAACTGCAGACGAGTGAGGGTGAATAAATAATTTGCTGTTAAGCCAGTGTCCACAGAGCATAGATCTAGCACATCTGGCTCTTACATTAGCATGACAAGCCGGGACTGTATTTTCCCTAGCACGTGTGGTACATTACGCTTTCAAGTACAGTCTCCAGGAGTTGAATTGTGTTACTGTCTTTTTAGCCCAAATACCAACTGATTTGTGCATAAGGGCTTGATACATTCATGTGTGTAGTCAAGACTGAGACTGTGCACTAGGCAAAAGAGCCAAAAAAGCCAAAATAAACGCCTCAAAAGGCCAAAATAAGAAAGCAAATCTCGAACTAGTAGGCTTTTTGGTCTAGGCGTATGATTCTCGCTTTGGGTGCGAGAGATCCCGGAAGAGCCTTTTATATGTTATTTGACTAAAACTATGTACAGTGCTCTACTTTACTGCATTGTTGTGACATCTGCATCTAAGATATGTCAACATTAAAATAGACCATTTCTGAATGGCAAAGCAACTTTTTGGACTACAGCTTCGGTTATTGTTTAGAAGCAAGAGATCCCTGGCCCTTTTTTGGGTTAAATTGCCAGCCAAGCCTACATTGACAACAAAAATGTGGATGCTCTGGTAGCTATTACACTAGCGATACCTTTCACTAAGTGAATCGCAACTGCAGACGAGTGAGGGTGAATAAATAATTTGCTGTTAAGCCAGTGTCCACAGAGCATAGATCTAGCACATCTGGCTCTTACGTTAGCATGACAAGCCGGGACTGTATTTTCCCTAGCACGTGTGGTACATTACGTTTTCAAGTACAGTCTTCAGGAGTTGAATTGTGTTACTGTCTTTTCAGCCCAAATGACAACTGATTTGTGCATAAAAGCGTGATACATAGATGTGTGTAGTCAAGACTGAGAATGTGCACTAGGCAAAAGAGCCAAAAAAGCCTAAATAAACGCCTCAAAAGGCCAAAATAAGAAATCAAATCTTGAACTAGTAGGCTCGTTGGTCTAGTCGTATGATTCTCGCTTCGGGTGTGAGAGGTCCTGGGTTCAAATCCCGGACAAGCCCTTTATATGTTATTTGACTAAAATTATGTACAGTGCTCTTCTTTACTGCATTGTTGTGACATCTGCTTCTAAGACATGTCAACGTTTAAACAGACCGTTTCTGAATGGCAAAGCAGCTTGTTGGACTACATCTTCAGTTATTCTGTTATTGTTTAGAAGCGAGAGATCCCTGGCCCTTTTTTGGGTTAAATTGCCAGCCAAGCCTACATTGACAACAAAAATGTGGATGCTCTGGTAGCTATTACAATAGCGATACCTGTCACGAAGTGAATCGCAACTGCAGACGAGTGAGGGTGAATAAATAATTTGCTGTTAAGCCAGTGTCCACAGAGCATAGATCTAGCACATCTGGCTCTTACATTAGCATGACAAGACGGGACTGTATTTTCCCTAGCACGTGTGGTATATTACGTTTTCAAGTACAGTCTCCAGGAGTTGAATTGTGTTACTGTCTTTTCAGCCCAAATGCCAACTGATTTGTGCATAAGGGCTTGATACATTCATGTGTGTAGTCAAGACTGAGACTGTGCACTAGGCAAAAGAGCCAAAAAAAGCCAAAATAAACGCCTCAAAAGGCCAAAATAAGAAAGCAAATGTTGAACTATTAGGCTCGTTGGTCTAGGTATATGATTCTCGCTTTGGGTGCGAGAGGTCCCGGGTTCAAATCCCGGACGAGCCCTTTATATGTTATTTGACTAAAACTATGTACAGTGCTCTACTTTACTGCATTGTTGTGACATCTGCATCTAAGACATGTCAACATTAAAATAGACCATTTCTGAATGGCAAAGCAACTTTTTGGACTACAGCTTCGGTTATTGTTTAGAAGCAAGAGATCCCTGGCCCTTTTTTGGGTTAAATTGCCAGCCAAGCCTACATTGACAACAAAAATGTGGATGCTCTGGTAGCTATTACACTAGCGATACCTTTCACTAAGTGAATCGCAACTGCAGACGAGTGAGGGTGAATAAATAATTTGCTGTTAAGCCAGTGTCCACAGAGCATAGATCTAGCACATCTGGCTCTTACATTAGCATGACAAGCCGGGACTGTATTTTCCCTAGCACGTGTGGTACATTACGCTTTCAAGTACAGTCTCCAGGAGTTGAATTGTGTTACTGTCTTTTTAGCCCAAATACCAACTGATTTGTGCATAAGGGCTTGATACATTCATGTGTGTAGTCAAGACTGAGACTGTGCACTAGGCAAAAGAGCCAAAAAAGCCAAAATAAACGCCTCAAAAGGACAAAAAAAGAAATCAAATGTTGAAATAGTAGGCTCGTTGGTCTAGTCGTATGATTCTCGCTTCGGGTGTGAGAGGTCCCGGGTTCAAATCCCGGAAGAGCCCTTTATATGTTATTTGACTAAAACTATGTACAGTGCTCTACTTTACTGCATTGTTGTGACATCTGCATCTAAGACATGTCAACATTAAAATAGACCATTTCTGAATGGCAAAGCAACTTTTTGGACTACAGCTTCGGTTATTGTTTAGAAGCAAGAGATCCCTGGCCCTTTTTTGGGTTAAATTGCCAGCCAAGCCTACATTGACAACAAAAATGTGGATGCTCTGGTAGCTATTACAATAGCGATACCTGTCACGAAGTGAATCGCAACTGCAGACGAGTGAGGGTGAATAAATAATTTGCTGTTAAGCCAGTGTCCACAGAGCATAGATCTAGCACATCTGGCTCTTACATTAGCATGACAAGACGGGACTGTATTTTCCCTAGCACGTGTGGTATATTACGTTTTCAAGTACAGTCTCCAGGAGTTGAATTGTGTTACTGTCTTTTCAGCCCAAATGCCAACTGATTTGTGCATAAGGGCTTGATACATTCATGTGTGTAGTCAAGACTGAGACTGTGCACTAGGCAAAAGAGCCAAAAAAAGCCAAAATAAACGCCTCAAAAGGCCAAAATAAGAAAGCAAATGTTGAACTAGTAGGCTCGTTGGTCTAGGCGTATGATTCTCGCTTTGGGTGCGAGAGGTCCCGGGTTCAAATCCCGGACGAGCCCTTTATATGTTATTTGACTAAAACTATGTACAGTGCTCTACTTTACTGCATTGTTGTGACATCTGCATCTAAGACATGTCAACATTAAAATAGACCATTTCTGAATGGCAAAGCAACTTTTTGGACTACAGCTTCGGTTATTGTTTAGAAGCAAGAGATCCCTGGCCCTTTTTTGGGTTAAATTGCCAGCCAAGCCTACATTGACAACAAAAATGTGGATGCTCTGGTAGCTATTACACTAGCGATACCTTTCACTAAGTGAATCGCAACTGCAGACGAGTGAGGGTGAATAAATAATTTGCTGTTAAGCCAGTGTCCACAGAGCATAGATCTAGCACATCTGGCTCTTACATTAGCATGACAAGCCGCGACTGTATTTTCCCTAGCACGTGTGGTACATTACGTTTTCAAGTACAGTCTTCAGGAGTTGAATTGTGTTACTGTCTTTTCAGCCCAAATGCCAACTGATTTGTGCATAAAAGCGTGATACATAGATGTGTGTAGTCAAGACTGAGAATGTGCACTAGGCAAAAGAGCCAAAAAAGCCTAAACAAACGCCTCAAAAGGCCAAAATAAGAAATCAAATGTTGAACTAGTAGGCTCGTTGGTCTAGTTGTATGATTCTCGCTTCGGGTGTGAGAGGTCCTGGGTTCAAATCCCGGACAAGCCCTTTATATGTTATTTGACTAAAATTATGTACAGTGCTCTTCTTTACTGCATTGTTGTGACATCTGCTTCTAAGACATGTCAACGTTTAAACAGACCGTTTCTGAATGGCAAAGCAGCTTGTTGGACTACATCTTCAGTTATTCTGTTATTGTTTAGAAGCGAGAGATCCCTGGCCCTTTTTTGGGTTAAATTGCCAGCCAAGCCTACATTGACAACAAAAATGTGGATGCTCTGGTAGCTATTACAATAGCGATACCTGTCACGAAGTGAATCGCAACTGCAGACGAGTGAGGGTGAATAAATAATTTGCTGTTAAGCCAGTGTCCACAGAGCATAGATCTAGCACATCTGGCTCTTACATTAGCATGACAAGACGGGACTGTATTTTCCCTAGCACGTGTGGTATATTACGTTTTCAAGTACAGTCTCCAGGAGTTGAATTGTGTTACTGTCTTTTCAGCCCAAATGCCAACTGATTTGTGCATAAGGGCTTGATACATTCATGTGTGTAGTCAAGACTGAGACTGTGCACTAGGCAAAAGAGCCAAAAAAAGCCAAAATAAACGCCTCAAAAGGCCAAAATAAGAAAGCAAATACGGAACTAGTAGGCTCGTTGGTCTAGGCGTATGATTCTCGCTTTGGGTGCGAGAGGTCCCGTGTTCAAATCCCGGACGAGCCCTTTATATGTTATTTGACTAAAACTATGTACAGTGCTCTACTTTACTGCATTGTTGTGACATCTGCATCTAAGACATGTCAACAATAAAATAGACCATTTCTGAATGGCAAAGCAACTTTTTGGACTACAGCTTCGGTTATTGTTTAGAAGCAAGAGATCCCTGGCCCTTTTTTGGGTTAAATTGCCAGCCAAGCCTACATTGACAACAAAAATGTGGATGCTCTGGTAGCTATTACACTAGCGATACCTTTCACTAAGTGAATCGCAACTGCAGACGAGTGAGGGTGAATAAATAATTTGCTGTTAAGCCAGTGTCCACAGAGCATAGATCTAGCACATCTGGCTCTTACATTAGCATGACAAGCCGGGACTGTATTTTCCCTAGCACGTGTGGTACATTACGCTTTCAAGTACAGTCTCCAGGAGTTGAATTGTGTTACTGTCTTTTTAGCCCAAATACCAACTGATTTGTGCATAAGGGCTTGATACATTCATGTGTGTAGTCAAGACTGAGACTGTGCACTAGGCAAAAGAGCCAAAAAAGCCAAAATAAACGCCTCAAAAGGCCAAAATAAGAAAGCAAATCTCGAACTAGTAGGCTTTTTGGTCTAGGCGTATGATTCTCGCTTTGGGTGCGAGAGATCCCGGAAGAGCCCTTTATATGTTATTTGACTAAAACTATGTACAGTGCTCTACTTTACTGCATTGTTGTGACATCTGCATCTAAGATATGTCAACATTAAAATAGACCATTTCTGAATGGCAAAGCAACTTTTTGGACTACAGCTTCGGTTATTGTTTAGAAGCAAGAGATCCCTGGCCCTTTTTTGGGTTAAATTGCCAGCCAAGCCTACATTGACAACAAAAATGTGGATGCTCTGGTAGCTATTACACTAGCGATACCTTTCACTAAGTGAATCGCAACTGCAGACGAGTGAGGGTGAATAAATAATTTGCTGTTAAGCCAGTGTCCACAGAGCATAGATCTAGCACATCTGGCTCTTACATTAGCATGACAAGCCGCGACTGTATTTTCCCTAGCACGTGTGGTACATTACGTTTTCAAGTACAGTCTTCAGGAGTTGAATTGTGTTACTGTCTTTTCAGCCCAAATGCCAACTGATTTGTGCATAAAAGCGTGATACATAGATGTGTGTAGTCAAGACTGAGAATGTGCACTAGGCAAAAGAGCCAAAAAAGCCTAAACAAACGCCTCAAAAGGCCAAAATAAGAAATCAAATGTTGAACTAGTAGGCTCGTTGGTCTAGTTGTATGATTCTCGCTTCGGGTGTGAGAGGTCCTGGGTTCAAATCCCGGACAAGCCCTTTATATGTTATTTGACTAAAATTATGTACAGTGCTCTTCTTTACTGCATTGTTGTGACATCTGCTTCTAAGACATGTCAACGTTTAAACAGACCGTTTCTGAATGGCAAAGCAGCTTGTTGGACTACATCTTCAGTTATTCTGTTATTGTTTAGAAGCGAGAGATCCCTGGCCCTTTTTTGGGTTAAATTGCCAGCCAAGCCTACATTGACAACAAAAATGTGGATGCTCTGGTAGCTATTACAATAGCGATACCTGTCACGAAGTGAATCGCAACTGCAGACGAGTGAGGGTGAATAAATAATTTGCTGTTAAGCCAGTGTCCACAGAGCATAGATCTAGCACATCTGGCTCTTACATTAGCATGACAAGACGGGACTGTATTTTCCCTAGCACGTGTGGTATATTACGTTTTCAAGTACAGTCTCCAGGAGTTGAATTGTGTTACTGTCTTTTCAGCCCAAATGCCAACTGATTTGTGCATAAGGGCTTGATACATTCATGTGTGTAGTCAAGACTGAGACTGTGCACTAGGCAAAAGAGCCAAAAAAAGCCAAAATAAACGCCTCAAAAGGCCAAAATAAGAAAGCAAATACGGAACTATTAGGCTCGTTGGTCTAGGCGTATGATTCTCGCTTTGGGTGCGAGAGGTCCCGGGTTCAAATCCCGGACGAGCCCTTTATATGTTATTTGACTAAAACTATGTACAGTGCTCTACTTTACTGCATTGTTGTGACATCTGCATCTAAGACATGTCAACATTAAAATAGACCATTTCTGAATGGCAAAGCAACTTTTTGGACTACAGCTTCGGTTATTGTTTAGAAGCAAGAGATCCCTGGCCCTTTTTTGGGTTAAATTGCCAGCCAAGCCTACATTGACAACAAAAATGTGGATGCTCTGGTAGCTATTACACTAGCGATACCTTTCACTAAGTGAATCGCAACTGCAGACGAGTGAGGGTGAATAAATAATTTGCTGTTAAGCCAGTGTCCACAGAGCATAGATCTAGCACATCTGGCTCTTACATTAGCATGACAAGCCGGGACTGTATTTTCCCTAGCACGTGTGGTACATTACGCTTTCAAGTACAGTCTCCAGGAGTTGAATTGTGTTACTGTCTTTTTAGCCCAAATACCAACTGATTTGTGCATAAGGGCTTGATACATTCATGTGTGTAGTCAAGACTGAGACTGTGCACTAGGCAAAAGAGCCAAAAAAGCCAAAATAAACGCCTCAAAAGGACAAAAAAAGAAATCAAATGTTGAAATAGTAGGCTCGTTGGTCTAGTCGTATGATTCTCGCTTCGGGTGTGAGAGGTCCCGGGTTCAAATCCCGGAAGAGCCCTTTATATGTTATTTGACTAAAACTATGTACAGTGCTCTACTTTACTGCATTGTTGTGACATCTGCATCTAAGACATGTCAACATTAAAATAGACCATTTCTGAATGGCAAAGCAACTTTTTGGACTACAGCTTCGGTTATTGTTTAGAAGCAAGAGATCCCTGGCCCTTTTTTGGGTTAAATTGCCAGCCAAGCCTACATTGACAACAAAAATGTGGATGCTCTGGTAGCTATTACAATAGCGATACCTGTCACGAAGTGAATCGCAACTGCAGACGAGTGAGGGTGAATAAATAATTTGCTGTTAAGCCAGTGTCCACAGAGCATAGATCTAGCACATCTGGCTCTTACATTAGCATGACAAGACGGGACTGTATTTTCCCTAGCACGTGTGGTATATTACGTTTTCAAGTACAGTCTCCAGGAGTTGAATTGTGTTACTGTCTTTTCAGCCCAAATGCCAACTGATTTGTGCATAAGGGCTTGATACATTCATGTGTGTAGTCAAGACTGAGACTGTGCACTAGGCAAAAGAGCCAAAAAAAGCCAAAATAAACGCCTCAAAAGGCCAAAATAAGAAAGCAAATGTTGAACTAGTAGGCTCGTTGGTCTAGGCGTATGATTCTCGCTTTGGGTGCGAGAGGTCCCGGGTTCAAATCCCGGACGAGCCCTTTATATGTTATTTGACTAAAACTATGTACAGTGCTCTACTTTACTGCATTGTTGTGACATCTGCATCTAAGACATGTCAACATTAAAATAGACCATTTCTGAATGGCAAAGCAACTTTTTGGACTACAGCTTCGGTTATTGTTTAGAAGCAAGAGATCCCTGGCCCTTTTTTGGGTTAAATTGCCAGCCAAGCCTACATTGACAACAAAAATGTGGATGCTCTGGTAGCTATTACACTAGCGATACCTTTCACTAAGTGAATCGCAACTGCAGACGAGTGAGGGTGAATAAATAATTTGCTGTTAAGCCAGTGTCCACAGAGCATAGATCTAGCACATCTGGCTCTTACATTAGCATGACAAGCCGCGACTGTATTTTCCCTAGCACGTGTGGTACATTACGTTTTCAAGTACAGTCTTCAGGAGTTGAATTGTGTTACTGTCTTTTCAGCCCAAATGCCAACTGATTTGTGCATAAAAGCGTGATACATAGATGTGTGTAGTCAAGACTGAGAATGTGCACTAGGCAAAAGAGCCAAAAAAGCCTAAACAAACGCCTCAAAAGGCCAAAATAAGAAATCAAATGTTGAACTAGTAGGCTCGTTGGTCTAGTTGTATGATTCTCGCTTCGGGTGTGAGAGGTCCTGGGTTCAAATCCCGGACAAGCCCTTTATATGTTATTTGACTAAAATTATGTACAGTGCTCTTCTTTACTGCATTGTTGTGACATCTGCTTCTAAGACATGTCAACGTTTAAACAGACCGTTTCTGAATGGCAAAGCAGCTTGTTGGACTACATCTTCAGTTATTCTGTTATTGTTTAGAAGCGAGAGATCCCTGGCCCTTTTTTGGGTTAAATTGCCAGCCAAGCCTACATTGACAACAAAAATGTGGATGCTCTGGTAGCTATTACAATAGCGATACCTGTCACGAAGTGAATCGCAACTGCAGACGAGTGAGGGTGAATAAATAATTTGCTGTTAAGCCAGTGTCCACAGAGCATAGATCTAGCACATCTGGCTCTTACATTAGCATGACAAGACGGGACTGTATTTTCCCTAGCACGTGTGGTATATTACGTTTTCAAGTACAGTCTCCAGGAGTTGAATTGTGTTACTGTCTTTTCAGCCCAAATGCCAACTGATTTGTGCATAAGGGCTTGATACATTCATGTGTGTAGTCAAGACTGAGACTGTGCACTAGGCAAAAGAGCCAAAAAAAGCCAAAATAAACGCCTCAAAAGGCCAAAATAAGAAAGCAAATACGGAACTAGTAGGCTCGTTGGTCTAGGCGTATGATTCTCGCTTTGGGTGCGAGAGGTCCCGTGTTCAAATCCCGGACGAGCCCTTTATATGTTATTTGACTAAAACTATGTACAGTGCTCTACTTTACTGCATTGTTGTGACATCTGCATCTAAGACATGTCAACAATAAAATAGACCATTTCTGAATGGCAAAGCAACTTTTTGGACTACAGCTTCGGTTATTGTTTAGAAGCAAGAGATCCCTGGCCCTTTTTTGGGTTAAATTGCCAGCCAAGCCTACATTGACAACAAAAATGTGGATGCTCTGGTAGCTATTACACTAGCGATACCTTTCACTAAGTGAATCGCAACTGCAGACGAGTGAGGGTGAATAAATAATTTGCTGTTAAGCCAGTGTCCACAGAGCATAGATCTAGCACATCTGGCTCTTACATTAGCATGACAAGCCGGGACTGTATTTTCCCTAGCACGTGTGGTACATTACGCTTTCAAGTACAGTCTCCAGGAGTTGAATTGTGTTACTGTCTTTTTAGCCCAAATACCAACTGATTTGTGCATAAGGGCTTGATACATTCATGTGTGTAGTCAAGACTGAGACTGTGCACTAGGCAAAAGAGCCAAAAAAGCCAAAATAAACGCCTCAAAAGGCCAAAATAAGAAAGCAAATCTCGAACTAGTAGGCTTTTTGGTCTAGGCGTATGATTCTCGCTTTGGGTGCGAGAGATCCCGGAAGAGCCCTTTATATGTTATTTGACTAAAACTATGTACAGTGCTCTACTTTACTGCATTGTTGTGACATCTGCATCTAAGATATGTCAACATTAAAATAGACCATTTCTGAATGGCAAAGCAACTTTTTGGACTACAGCTTCGGTTATTGTTTAGAAGCAAGAGATCCCTGGCCCTTTTTTGGGTTAAATTGCCAGCCAAGCCTACATTGACAACAAAAATGTGGATGCTCTGGTAGCTATTACACTAGCGATACCTTTCACTAAGTGAATCGCAACTGCAGACGAGTGAGGGTGAATAAATAATTTGCTGTTAAGCCAGTGTCCACAGAGCATAGATCTAGCACATCTGGCTCTTACATTAGCATGACAAGCCGCGACTGTATTTTCCCTAGCACGTGTGGTACATTACGTTTTCAAGTACAGTCTTCAGGAGTTGAATTGTGTTACTGTCTTTTCAGCCCAAATGCCAACTGATTTGTGCATAAAAGCGTGATACATAGATGTGTGTAGTCAAGACTGAGAATGTGCACTAGGCAAAAGAGCCAAAAAAGCCTAAACAAACGCCTCAAAAGGCCAAAATAAGAAATCAAATGTTGAACTAGTAGGCTCGTTGGTCTAGTTGTATGATTCTCGCTTCGGGTGTGAGAGGTCCTGGGTTCAAATCCCGGACAAGCCCTTTATATGTTATTTGACTAAAATTATGTACAGTGCTCTTCTTTACTGCATTGTTGTGACATCTGCTTCTAAGACATGTCAACGTTTAAACAGACCGTTTCTGAATGGCAAAGCAGCTTGTTGGACTACATCTTCAGTTATTCTGTTATTGTTTAGAAGCGAGAGATCCCTGGCCCTTTTTTGGGTTAAATTGCCAGCCAAGCCTACATTGACAACAAAAATGTGGATGCTCTGGTAGCTATTACAATAGCGATACCTGTCACGAAGTGAATCGCAACTGCAGACGAGTGAGGGTGAATAAATAATTTGCTGTTAAGCCAGTGTCCACAGAGCATAGATCTAGCACATCTGGCTCTTACATTAGCATGACAAGACGGGACTGTATTTTCCCTAGCACGTGTGGTATATTACGTTTTCAAGTACAGTCTCCAGGAGTTGAATTGTGTTACTGTCTTTTCAGCCCAAATGCCAACTGATTTGTGCATAAGGGCTTGATACATTCATGTGTGTAGTCAAGACTGAGACTGTGCACTAGGCAAAAGAGCCAAAAAAAGCCAAAATAAACGCCTCAAAAGGCCAAAATAAGAAAGCAAATACGGAACTAGTAGGCTCGTTGGTCTAGGCGTATGATTCTCGCTTTGGGTGCGAGAGGTCCCGTGTTCAAATCCCGGACGAGCCCTTTATATGTTATTTGACTAAAACTATGTACAGTGCTCTACTTTACTGCATTGTTGTGACATCTGCATCTAAGACATGTCAACAATAAAATAGACCATTTCTGAATGGCAAAGCAACTTTTTGGACTACAGCTTCGGTTATTGTTTAGAAGCAAGAGATCCCTGGCCCTTTTTTGGGTTAAATTGCCAGCCAAGCCTACATTGACAACAAAAATGTGGATGCTCTGGTAGCTATTACACTAGCGATACCTTTCACTAAGTGAATCGCAACTGCAGACGAGTGAGGGTGAATAAATAATTTGCTGTTAAGCCAGTGTCCACAGAGCATAGATCTAGCACATCTGGCTCTTACATTAGCATGACAAGCCGGGACTGTATTTTCCCTAGCACGTGTGGTACATTACGCTTTCAAGTACAGTCTCCAGGAGTTGAATTGTGTTACTGTCTTTTTAGCCCAAATACCAACTGATTTGTGCATAAGGGCTTGATACATTCATGTGTGTAGTCAAGACTGAGACTGTGCACTAGGCAAAAGAGCCAAAAAAGCCAAAATAAACGCCTCAAAAGGCCAAAATAAGAAAGCAAATCTCGAACTAGTAGGCTTTTTGGTCTAGGCGTATGATTCTCGCTTTGGGTGCGAGAGATCCCGGAAGAGCCCTTTATATGTTATTTGACTAAAACTATGTACAGTGCTCTACTTTACTGCATTGTTGTGACATCTGCATCTAAGATATGTCAACATTAAAATAGACCATTTCTGAATGGCAAAGCAACTTTTTGGACTACAGCTTCGGTTATTGTTTAGAAGCAAGAGATCCCTGGCCCTTTTTTGGGTTAAATTGCCAGCCAAGCCTACATTGACAACAAAAATGTGGATGCTCTGGTAGCTATTACACTAGCGATACCTTTCACTAAGTGAATCGCAACTGCAGACGAGTGAGGGTGAATAAATAATTTGCTGTTAAGCCAGTGTCCACAGAGCATAGATCTAGCACATCTGGCTCTTACGTTAGCATGACAAGCCGGGACTGTATTTTCCCTAGCACGTGTGGTACATTACGTTTTCAAGTACAGTCTTCAGGAGTTGAATTGTGTTACTGTCTTTTCAGCCCAAATGACAACTGATTTGTGCATAAAAGCGTGATACATAGATGTGTGTAGTCAAGACTGAGAATGTGCACTAGGCAAAAGAGCCAAAAAAGCCTAAATAAACGCCTCAAAAGGCCAAAATAAGAAATCAAATCTTGAACTAGTAGGCTCGTTGGTCTAGTCGTATGATTCTCGCTTCGGGTGTGAGAGGTCCTGGGTTCAAATCCCGGACAAGCCCTTTATATGTTATTTGACTAAAATTATGTACAGTGCTCTTCTTTACTGCATTGTTGTGACATCTGCTTCTAAGACATGTCAACGTTTAAACAGACCGTTTCTGAATGGCAAAGCAGCTTGTTGGACTACATCTTCAGTTATTCTGTTATTGTTTAGAAGCGAGAGATCCCTGGCCCTTTTTTGGGTTAAATTGCCAGCCAAGCCTACATTGACAACAAAAATGTGGATGCTCTGGTAGCTATTACAATAGCGATACCTGTCACGAAGTGAATCGCAACTGCAGACGAGTGAGGGTGAATAAATAATTTGCTGTTAAGCCAGTGTCCACAGAGCATAGATCTAGCACATCTGGCTCTTACATTAGCATGACAAGACGGGACTGTATTTTCCCTAGCACGTGTGGTATATTACGTTTTCAAGTACAGTCTCCAGGAGTTGAATTGTGTTACTGTCTTTTCAGCCCAAATGCCAACTGATTTGTGCATAAGGGCTTGATACATTCATGTGTGTAGTCAAGACTGAGACTGTGCACTAGGCAAAAGAGCCAAAAAAAGCCAAAATAAACGCCTCAAAAGGCCAAAATAAGAAAGCAAATACGGAACTATTAGGCTCGTTGGTCTAGGCGTATGATTCTCGCTTTGGGTGCGAGAGGTCCCGGGTTCAAATCCCGGACGAGCCCTTTATATGTTATTTGACTAAAACTATGTACAGTGCTCTACTTTACTGCATTGTTGTGACATCTGCATCTAAGACATGTCAACATTAAAATAGACCATTTCTGAATGGCAAAGCAACTTTTTGGACTACAGCTTCGGTTATTGTTTAGAAGCAAGAGATCCCTGGCCCTTTTTTGGGTTAAATTGCCAGCCAAGCCTACATTGACAACAAAAATGTGGATGCTCTGGTAGCTATTACACTAGCGATACCTTTCACTAAGTGAATCGCAACTGCAGACGAGTGAGGGTGAATAAATAATTTGCTGTTAAGCCAGTGTCCACAGAGCATAGATCTAGCACATCTGGCTCTTACATTAGCATGACAAGCCGGGACTGTATTTTCCCTAGCACGTGTGGTACATTACGCTTTCAAGTACAGTCTCCAGGAGTTGAATTGTGTTACTGTCTTTTTAGCCCAAATACCAACTGATTTGTGCATAAGGGCTTGATACATTCATGTGTGTAGTCAAGACTGAGACTGTGCACTAGGCAAAAGAGCCAAAAAAGCCAAAATAAACGCCTCAAAAGGACAAAAAAAGAAATCAAATGTTGAAATAGTAGGCTCGTTGGTCTAGTCGTATGATTCTCGCTTCGGGTGTGAGAGGTCCCGGGTTCAAATCCCGGAAGAGCCCTTTATATGTTATTTGACTAAAACTATGTACAGTGCTCTACTTTACTGCATTGTTGTGACATCTGCATCTAAGACATGTCAACATTAAAATTGACCATTTCTGAATGGCAAAGCAACTTTTTGGACTACAGCTTCGGTTATTGTTTAGAAGCAAGAGATCCCTGGCCCTTTTTTGGGTTAAATTGCCAGCCAAGCCTACATTGACAACAAAAATGTGGATGCTCTGGTAGCTATTACAATAGCGATACCTGTCACGAAGTGAATCGCAACTGCAGACGAGTGAGGGTGAATAAATAATTTGCTGTTAAGCCAGTGTCCACAGAGCATAGATCTAGCACATCTGGCTCTTACATTAGCATGACAAGACGGGACTGTATTTTCCCTAGCACGTGTGGTATATTACGTTTTCAAGTACAGTCTCCAGGAGTTGAATTGTGTTACTGTCTTTTCAGCCCAAATGCCAACTGATTTGTGCATAAGGGCTTGATACATTCATGTGTGTAGTCAAGACTGAGACTGTGCACTAGGCAAAAGAGCCAAAAAAAGCCAAAATAAACGCCTCAAAAGGCCAAAATAAGAAAGCAAATGTTGAACTAGTAGGCTCGTTGGTCTAGGCGTATGATTCTCGCTTTGGGTGCGAGAGGTCCCGGGTTCAAATCCCGGACGAGCCCTTTATATGTTATTTGACTAAAACTATGTACAGTGCTCTACTTTACTGCATTGTTGTGACATCTGCATCTAAGACATGTCAACATTAAAATAGACCATTTCTGAATGGCAAAGCAACTTTTTGGACTACAGCTTCGGTTATTGTTTAGAAGCAAGAGATCCCTGGCCCTTTTTTGGGTTAAATTGCCAGCCAAGCCTACATTGACAACAAAAATGTGGATGCTCTGGTAGCTATTACACTAGCGATACCTTTCACTAAGTGAATCGCAACTGCAGACGAGTGAGGGTGAATAAATAATTTGCTGTTAAGCCAGTGTCCACAGAGCATAGATCTAGCACATCTGGCTCTTACATTAGCATGACAAGCCGCGACTGTATTTTCCCTAGCACGTGTGGTACATTACGTTTTCAAGTACAGTCTTCAGGAGTTGAATTGTGTTACTGTCTTTTCAGCCCAAATGCCAACTGATTTGTGCATAAAAGCGTGATACATAGATGTGTGTAGTCAAGACTGAGAATGTGCACTAGGCAAAAGAGCCAAAAAAGCCTAAACAAACGCCTCAAAAGGCCAAAATAAGAAATCAAATGTTGAACTAGTAGGCTCGTTGGTCTAGTTGTATGATTCTCGCTTCGGGTGTGAGAGGTCCTGGGTTCAAATCCCGGACAAGCCCTTTATATGTTATTTGACTAAAATTATGTACAGTGCTCTTCTTTACTGCATTGTTGTGACATCTGCTTCTAAGACATGTCAACGTTTAAACAGACCGTTTCTGAATGGCAAAGCAGCTTGTTGGACTACATCTTCAGTTATTCTGTTATTGTTTAGAAGCGAGAGATCCCTGGCCCTTTTTTGGGTTAAATTGCCAGCCAAGCCTACATTGACAACAAAAATGTGGATGCTCTGGTAGCTATTACAATAGCGATACCTGTCACGAAGTGAATCGCAACTGCAGACGAGTGAGGGTGAATAAATAATTTGCTGTTAAGCCAGTGTCCACAGAGCATAGATCTAGCACATCTGGCTCTTACATTAGCATGACAAGACGGGACTGTATTTTCCCTAGCACGTGTGGTATATTACGTTTTCAAGTACAGTCTCCAGGAGTTGAATTGTGTTACTGTCTTTTCAGCCCAAATGCCAACTGATTTGTGCATAAGGGCTTGATACATTCATGTGTGTAGTCAAGACTGAGACTGTGCACTAGGCAAAAGAGCCAAAAAAAGCCAAAATAAACGCCTCAAAAGGCCAAAATAAGAAAGCAAATACGGAACTAGTAGGCTCGTTGGTCTAGGCGTATGATTCTCGCTTTGGGTGCGAGAGGTCCCGTGTTCAAATCCCGGACGAGCCCTTTATATGTTATTTGACTAAAACTATGTACAGTGCTCTACTTTACTGCATTGTTGTGACATCTGCATCTAAGACATGTCAACAATAAAATAGACCATTTCTGAATGGCAAAGCAACTTTTTGGACTACAGCTTCGGTTATTGTTTAGAAGCAAGAGATCCCTGGCCCTTTTTTGGGTTAAATTGCCAGCCAAGCCTACATTGACAACAAAAATGTGGATGCTCTGGTAGCTATTACACTAGCGATACCTTTCACTAAGTGAATCGCAACTGCAGACGAGTGAGGGTGAATAAATAATTTGCTGTTAAGCCAGTGTCCACAGAGCATAGATCTAGCACATCTGGCTCTTACATTAGCATGACAAGCCGGGACTGTATTTTCCCTAGCACGTGTGGTACATTACGCTTTCAAGTACAGTCTCCAGGAGTTGAATTGTGTTACTGTCTTTTTAGCCCAAATACCAACTGATTTGTGCATAAGGGCTTGATACATTCATGTGTGTAGTCAAGACTGAGACTGTGCACTAGGCAAAAGAGCCAAAAAAGCCAAAATAAACGCCTCAAAAGGCCAAAATAAGAAAGCAAATCTCGAACTAGTAGGCTTTTTGGTCTAGGCGTATGATTCTCGCTTTGGGTGCGAGAGATCCCGGAAGAGCCCTTTATATGTTATTTGACTAAAACTATGTACAGTGCTCTACTTTACTGCATTGTTGTGACATCTGCATCTAAGATATGTCAACATTAAAATAGACCATTTCTGAATGGCAAAGCAACTTTTTGGACTACAGCTTCGGTTATTGTTTAGAAGCAAGAGATCCCTGGCCCTTTTTTGGGTTAAATTGCCAGCCAAGCCTACATTGACAACAAAAATGTGGATGCTCTGGTAGCTATTACACTAGCGATACCTTTCACTAAGTGAATCGCAACTGCAGACGAGTGAGGGTGAATAAATAATTTGCTGTTAAGCCAGTGTCCACAGAGCATAGATCTAGCACATCTGGCTCTTACATTAGCATGACAAGCCGCGACTGTATTTTCCCTAGCACGTGTGGTACATTACGTTTTCAAGTACAGTCTTCAGGAGTTGAATTGTGTTACTGTCTTTTCAGCCCAAATGCCAACTGATTTGTGCATAAAAGCGTGATACATAGATGTGTGTAGTCAAGACTGAGAATGTGCACTAGGCAAAAGAGCCAAAAAAGCCTAAACAAACGCCTCAAAAGGCCAAAATAAGAAATCAAATGTTGAACTAGTAGGCTCGTTGGTCTAGTTGTATGATTCTCGCTTCGGGTGTGAGAGGTCCTGGGTTCAAATCCCGGACAAGCCCTTTATATGTTATTTGACTAAAATTATGTACAGTGCTCTTCTTTACTGCATTGTTGTGACATCTGCTTCTAAGACATGTCAACGTTTAAACAGACCGTTTCTGAATGGCAAAGCAGCTTGTTGGACTACATCTTCAGTTATTCTGTTATTGTTTAGAAGCGAGAGATCCCTGGCCCTTTTTTGGGTTAAATTGCCAGCCAAGCCTACATTGACAACAAAAATGTGGATGCTCTGGTAGCTATTACAATAGCGATACCTGTCACGAAGTGAATCGCAACTGCAGACGAGTGAGGGTGAATAAATAATTTGCTGTTAAGCCAGTGTCCACAGAGCATAGATCTAGCACATCTGGCTCTTACATTAGCATGACAAGACGGGACTGTATTTTCCCTAGCACGTGTGGTATATTACGTTTTCAAGTACAGTCTCCAGGAGTTGAATTGTGTTACTGTCTTTTCAGCCCAAATGCCAACTGATTTGTGCATAAGGGCTTGATACATTCATGTGTGTAGTCAAGACTGAGACTGTGCACTAGGCAAAAGAGCCAAAAAAAGCCAAAATAAACGCCTCAAAAGGCCAAAATAAGAAAGCAAATACGGAACTAGTAGGCTCGTTGGTCTAGGCGTATGATTCTCGCTTTGGGTGCGAGAGGTCCCGTGTTCAAATCCCGGACGAGCCCTTTATATGTTATTTGACTAAAACTATGTACAGTGCTCTACTTTACTGCATTGTTGTGACATCTGCATCTAAGACATGTCAACAATAAAATAGACCATTTCTGAATGGCAAAGCAACTTTTTGGACTACAGCTTCGGTTATTGTTTAGAAGCAAGAGATCCCTGGCCCTTTTTTGGGTTAAATTGCCAGCCAAGCCTACATTGACAACAAAAATGTGGATGCTCTGGTAGCTATTACACTAGCGATACCTTTCACTAAGTGAATCGCAACTGCAGACGAGTGAGGGTGAATAAATAATTTGCTGTTAAGCCAGTGTCCACAGAGCATAGATCTAGCACATCTGGCTCTTACATTAGCATGACAAGCCGGGACTGTATTTTCCCTAGCACGTGTGGTACATTACGCTTTCAAGTACAGTCTCCAGGAGTTGAATTGTGTTACTGTCTTTTTAGCCCAAATACCAACTGATTTGTGCATAAGGGCTTGATACATTCATGTGTGTAGTCAAGACTGAGACTGTGCACTAGGCAAAAGAGCCAAAAAAGCCAAAATAAACGCCTCAAAAGGCCAAAATAAGAAAGCAAATCTCGAACTAGTAGGCTTTTTGGTCTAGGCGTATGATTCTCGCTTTGGGTGCGAGAGATCCCGGAAGAGCCCTTTATATGTTATTTGACTAAAACTATGTACAGTGCTCTACTTTACTGCATTGTTGTGACATCTGCATCTAAGATATGTCAACATTAAAATAGACCATTTCTGAATGGCAAAGCAACTTTTTGGACTACAGCTTCGGTTATTGTTTAGAAGCAAGAGATCCCTGGCCCTTTTTTGGGTTAAATTGCCAGCCAAGCCTACATTGACAACAAAAATGTGGATGCTCTGGTAGCTATTACACTAGCGATACCTTTCACTAAGTGAATCGCAACTGCAGACGAGTGAGGGTGAATAAATAATTTGCTGTTAAGCCAGTGTCCACAGAGCATAGATCTAGCACATCTGGCTCTTACATTAGCATGACAAGCCGCGACTGTATTTTCCCTAGCACGTGTGGTACATTACGTTTTCAAGTACAGTCTTCAGGAGTTGAATTGTGTTACTGTCTTTTCAGCCCAAATGCCAACTGATTTGTGCATAAAAGCGTGATACATAGATGTGTGTAGTCAAGACTGAGAATGTGCACTAGGCAAAAGAGCCAAAAAAGCCTAAACAAACGCCTCAAAAGGCCAAAATAAGAAATCAAATGTTGAACTAGTAGGCTCGTTGGTCTAGTTGTATGATTCTCGCTTCGGGTGTGAGAGGTCCTGGGTTCAAATCCCGGACAAGCCCTTTATATGTTATTTGACTAAAATTATGTACAGTGCTCTTCTTTACTGCATTGTTGTGACATCTGCTTCTAAGACATGTCAACGTTTAAACAGACCGTTTCTGAATGGCAAAGCAGCTTGTTGGACTACATCTTCAGTTATTCTGTTATTGTTTAGAAGCGAGAGATCCCTGGCCCTTTTTTGGGTTAAATTGCCAGCCAAGCCTACATTGACAACAAAAATGTGGATGCTCTGGTAGCTATTACAATAGCGATACCTGTCACGAAGTGAATCGCAACTGCAGACGAGTGAGGGTGAATAAATAATTTGCTGTTAAGCCAGTGTCCACAGAGCATAGATCTAGCACATCTGGCTCTTACATTAGCATGACAAGACGGGACTGTATTTTCCCTAGCACGTGTGGTATATTACGTTTTCAAGTACAGTCTCCAGGAGTTGAATTGTGTTACTGTCTTTTCAGCCCAAATGCCAACTGATTTGTGCATAAGGGCTTGATACATTCATGTGTGTAGTCAAGACTGAGACTGTGCACTAGGCAAAAGAGCCAAAAAAAGCCAAAATAAACGCCTCAAAAGGCCAAAATAAGAAAGCAAATACGGAACTAGTAGGCTCGTTGGTCTAGGCGTATGATTCTCGCTTTGGGTGCGAGAGGTCCCGTGTTCAAATCCCGGACGAGCCCTTTATATGTTATTTGACTAAAACTATGTACAGTGCTCTACTTTACTGCATTGTTGTGACATCTGCATCTAAGACATGTCAACAATAAAATAGACCATTTCTGAATGGCAAAGCAACTTTTTGGACTACAGCTTCGGTTATTGTTTAGAAGCAAGAGATCCCTGGCCCTTTTTTGGGTTAAATTGCCAGCCAAGCCTACATTGACAACAAAAATGTGGATGCTCTGGTAGCTATTACACTAGCGATACCTTTCACTAAGTGAATCGCAACTGCAGACGAGTGAGGGTGAATAAATAATTTGCTGTTAAGCCAGTGTCCACAGAGCATAGATCTAGCACATCTGGCTCTTACATTAGCATGACAAGCCGGGACTGTATTTTCCCTAGCACGTGTGGTACATTACGCTTTCAAGTACAGTCTCCAGGAGTTGAATTGTGTTACTGTCTTTTTAGCCCAAATACCAACTGATTTGTGCATAAGGGCTTGATACATTCATGTGTGTAGTCAAGACTGAGACTGTGCACTAGGCAAAAGAGCCAAAAAAGCCAAAATAAACGCCTCAAAAGGCCAAAATAAGAAAGCAAATCTCGAACTAGTAGGCTTTTTGGTCTAGGCGTATGATTCTCGCTTTGGGTGCGAGAGATCCCGGAAGAGCCCTTTATATGTTATTTGACTAAAACTATGTACAGTGCTCTACTTTACTGCATTGTTGTGACATCTGCATCTAAGATATGTCAACATTAAAATAGACCATTTCTGAATGGCAAAGCAACTTTTTGGACTACAGCTTCGGTTATTGTTTAGAAGCAAGAGATCCCTGGCCCTTTTTTGGGTTAAATTGCCAGCCAAGCCTACATTGACAACAAAAATGTGGATGCTCTGGTAGCTATTACACTAGCGATACCTTTCACTAAGTGAATCGCAACTGCAGACGAGTGAGGGTGAATAAATAATTTGCTGTTAAGCCAGTGTCCACAGAGCATAGATCTAGCACATCTGGCTCTTACGTTAGCATGACAAGCCGGGACTGTATTTTCCCTAGCACGTGTGGTACATTACGTTTTCAAGTACAGTCTTCAGGAGTTGAATTGTGTTACTGTCTTTTCAGCCCAAATGACAACTGATTTGTGCATAAAAGCGTGATACATAGATGTGTGTAGTCAAGACTGAGAATGTGCACTAGGCAAAAGAGCCAAAAAAGCCTAAATAAACGCCTCAAAAGGCCAAAATAAGAAATCAAATCTTGAACTAGTAGGCTCGTTGGTCTAGTCGTATGATTCTCGCTTCGGGTGTGAGAGGTCCTGGGTTCAAATCCCGGACAAGCCCTTTATATGTTATTTGACTAAAATTATGTACAGTGCTCTTCTTTACTGCATTGTTGTGACATCTGCTTCTAAGACATGTCAACGTTTAAACAGACCGTTTCTGAATGGCAAAGCAGCTTGTTGGACTACATCTTCAGTTATTCTGTTATTGTTTAGAAGCGAGAGATCCCTGGCCCTTTTTTGGGTTAAATTGCCAGCCAAGCCTACATTGACAACAAAAATGTGGATGCTCTGGTAGCTATTACAATAGCGATACCTGTCACGAAGTGAATCGCAACTGCAGACGAGTGAGGGTGAATAAATAATTTGCTGTTAAGCCAGTGTCCACAGAGCATAGATCTAGCACATCTGGCTCTTACATTAGCATGACAAGACGGGACTGTATTTTCCCTAGCA